>NW_010973187.1:6850359-6878868 GCF_000737465.1 Haliaeetus leucocephalus
GTTTTTGGTTTTTTTTTTTTTTTTGTGTTTTTTTTGGGGGGGGGGGGGGGGCTCCAGATAATTCATCTACTTTTAAATTGCTGTGACAAAGATCAAGTCCTCTGTAGATCATACTCAAGTGGGTGGGTGGGGTGCCGGGGTACCAGGGCTGACCCTGTTGCAGGTATTTGACATAAAACGCCTTCCTTACATAATTAGAGAGTGAAATGTTGGTGAAGTCACCAGAAGCTATTGTTTAAGATTGTTTTTAATACATACTGTGACTCTTTAATAAAGTTCAGACCTTTTCAAAAATAGTGGCGCTTGTCTGTAAATGCCCCACTGGAGGAAGCCTTTATTTGGATTGTTAATTTTTATTTTGCACATTCCTTATTGTTTACATCTTCAGACCAAAGCCTTGTATAAACAATAACTAATGAATCATTTCTGGGAATTTTTTACCTCTTGTTTCTTTTTATAGCATGTCTTAAAAAATAACATTCTCTTCTGCAAAAAACAGCAACAAAAATTATCAGAAACACTTACCCTATTAATCTTATTGTAATCAACTTGTTTTGCGTCCCCTAACATTTTTATTTAACTAGATTATTTCTTCCATTATTTATTTTAAAATCTTTATTATAACATACAAATAAAAAGTTGTCATAAATCTCAATAATCTTCAGAGCTTCCTTCATTTGAGAATTAAATTATTCCTGTTAGAGTTACACTTTGCTTATGTTTGACCTGAATTCATCACAGCAATTGCAATGAGAGCTTGCTCAGATTAAGTTATCATTGTATTTCCCAGTCCTTCATCATTCTTCTGCACTCTCCACAGCCTCAACACAATCTATTTCTATCAACCACCCCACGACACCTTCTTTCAACGCACTGGCCTTTTTTACTGTACAGCCAATATTCAGAATTTCCTATTTCCAGGCAAAACTTCAGGGCAAATATTGAATCCTTAAAGCGTATCAGGTCAGTTAATACCAAATAGCACAAGTAAGTCTACGAAGAACTGCTTTGTAGTTACATTATAATGTACTAAATCTTACATGCTGTTATGTGCCACCAGCTGCAAAATCAGTGGCTCACCTAGACACTTAGGAGTTTAAAAAGTGTCTACAATTTTGCAGGTTAAACTCTAAAGTAGGCTGTTATTTTTAAATTTATTTATAAGATGTGTACTGTACTGTAAGTTATTATTATGCAGTGTATAGCTGATGATAATACCAATGTTGTGGGCCTTTTTTTCTTTAGAATCTAATAATTTTCCTCAGCATATGAGGTAACAGAAGCAAATAATTCCACTTTAATTTAGGAGACTGTGGGGAGAAATTATGATGAAATAATAGGCAGGTTCCTGTTTTATGCTGCGCACAAATCATAAATATTTCACACTCTATCTTGTATCTGAAGGGATTCCGGTCTGTTAGCAGAGTTTTGTTTGTAATTAAGGCACAAATTACCACTGAATTTTACTTTGCTCTTCATAAAACACATTTTCAATATGACTGTGTTGTGCTGTGGCACAATCAGGGTGAAGAGGAAGGATGGCTGCATGTTCCACACCAGAAGCGATCCAGCACACCAGACACATCTCAGCCGCTTTCCCTCTTTTTTCCTCTTTTCCACCGGCAAGGAGCAGACTGAGGGCTCAGTCACTCCTTTGGCTTGAGATTGGGAGGGGAATTTTTTTTGTATTTTTAAAGCACGCTTACTAACAGAGGACAATTTTCTGCCTTTACAAACCTGGGCATTACTGGTGAACATTTGATGTGCAGAGCTCCTCTGCCAGCCCGGCCACACAGAGGGCATCAGCCTGGGGGCCTGGTAGCAAATATGCTCCATAGGTTTCTTCTTTGGGGCACTCTCCCTCCCTCTCCTACCACCCATGGGCAAAAACTTAGCAGTGGCCAGGAAGAACCGTGCAGAGGGGGAGAGCCAGGTCTTCTGCCTTCCCAAAACTGGGGTGAGGGGAAGGGACCTCTGGGGACCTTCCTTCTGGCTCAACCCCACAAGACACCTAAATGAGGACTCAGGACCGAGGCTTGAGGTCTCGTTAGCCTTGCTCTGGCCCTTGGTAGCCTCAACATGCCCTCATACCCCTGCACAGCCGTGCTACAATTACCGGAGCTTTTATCCCTGCATGCACAGCATTTTGCTGAGGGCTTGCACCTTGGGTGCACAGGTAGCATCAGGCTGCGGTACTGTGCTCATGCAGCCAGAAAATTGTTCATAGCAGTACCTATTTCTCTCGTAAAACTTTCTGGGCGTGCTGGTATTTCTGCACATCTGTAGATGTTCTGCATCTGGCAAGCGTGAGTTTACAAGGCCTGTGTTATCCGAGATTTGGGATGTTAGGAAATCTGCTGCAACAGTGAGACTTGTATCAGCGAAATGAAATGTATGCACCTGCTCACTGAAATTGTATTGTACTTGAACTGAACATTTCTAACACTGATGAAAATTAATTTCAGTTTTATGGGAGGCATTTACATATGAACAGGCCTTAATGAGATACAAGCAGCTGTCAGTTGCTGACTTCATAAACAAATCAACACCTAATGACTGAATGAGAGTTTCAGGATAATTGGGTAAATGTAATTATGGTAACTCAGAAGGTAGCAAATATAATTTTATCAGATACAAATTTGCATTAGATCGTTAGGGTTTTTAATATCAGGAGAGAAGACAATGATTTTATTTTAACTCATATCTGAAAAATTTTATAACAGAAAGAACATCATTTCACTTGCAATACATCTGGGACATGATTTCCTTGTGCATATGTAAAATGTCACGCAACGACAGTGACTTTCATTTGACATCAACCTGACTTAGATATAATGTCATCAGAAAGCCAGATTGCCTTCCAGTAGCATCAAAAAAAAGGGGGGGGAAGAAATATGAGGAACTAGGGAGGTTTATTTTGCTTGTAATAAAATGCTTTCATAACTCCTCGATACTGCACTTCCCATTTGAATAGGTGTCCAAATGGTGACTGTCCAGAAAACCGGTATTTTATCACTGAAAATGCAGCTGACACTCAGCTCCTTATTCTCTTTTCTTAATTAACATGGCTTTTTAAAATTATTGATTACCATTTTTAACAGCATAATCCTCTTAAACTGTTGTTACCTTGAGGTGCAGAGCAGCCTTGGAAAGCTTTCAAGAACAGTGAGCAGGACTGGCTTTTCAGCAGCATTGCTTTTGCAATTGCGAATTCAGACTAACACGTGTTATCCCTCACCCAGAGAGAAATCTGAATCTGTGAGAGCTTTTGCTGCCCACAGCTGTGTGACGGTGGCCCCGCTTTCCACGGACTCCCCCTGACCGCCCGGCTGGGTGGGAAGGCGAGGGCAGCCCCTCGCCCCGCTCCAGCTCGGGGGCCATGGGATTCCCACAGCAGCGAAGCTGTCCCTGGGCGAGAGCTCTCTTTGACTGCAGCTAAAAATAACCCCTGCCCGCTAGGATGTGGCTCCCCAGGGACCGTCCCCAGCCGCCCAGCTGATGCACGCACCTCCCTGTCAGCTTCATGTTCATCTCCAGGCGGCAATGCGACTCCTCCCTTCTTCCCCTCCCCTTAAATGAGGGAAACAGATCTCCTGCCATCGCTGAATTCATCTGGGGGAGCTTCTAAGTAACGAGCAGAGCTGAGCTCAGCCTTAGCTTGATGTGCAGCCAACATCTGAGACCCGAGGAGGAAGGCAGAGCCACCCTGGCAGCTTGTGGCTCTGTGCTCTGCCCCTGGCAGGGTGGCAGTCCCCTGCAGCAGGAGGGGGACGACGAGCCTGTCCAGGGAAACATTTTGCTCAGGTGAAACCCACTCAGGCCCCAGCATGGGCTGTCGGCCCTGGTGTCAGCTTTGCGCCTTGCGGTGTGGGCCCGCTTTCCATGGGCCCACGGTCCTTGGAACAGCCCCACGGCGGTGCCGCACAGGGGTCTTCTCGGTGGGGTTCCAGGTGTGGTGCTCCCCTGGGCACAGAGGCGTACTTTGTTACCCATGGGTGGGCTCTCCCCACTGTTTGTGTAGGGCGGGCGTGAGCCTGATGCCCCAGAACCGGCCGCGATGCACCCGAAGAGCCACACCGCAGGGACGTTTGCACCCAGCAGGAGCCGGCAAATGGCTGAGGAAATGCCATCGACGCCACACCAAGCAGCAGCGGGAGCTGCGTTCGGGGGGCACCACCACTTGTTGGGCACCACGAGACTTCCACGGGATGGCAAAATTGCCCCTACATCACTGTAAATCCCCCCCAGTTTGCTGTAAATACCCCCGGGCTCCAGAGTCACACACCCCGCCTCTATCCACACACCTTCACTCACAAAAACCAGAGGAGCCCGGCCACGGTGCTGTCCCTCCTGTCACCTGGGCAAACAACATGAGACAATTTTATTGGGGGTGGGGTGGGGTGCCTGCTCTAAAACCTTTCTTTGGTTTCAGTATTGTTATTTTCCTCAGCACACACGAGAGTTGACACCAGTCATGACAGCTCCTTCCAGAGCACACAGTCTCTGTCAGGGCTCTCTGTGGTGCCGTTGATGCTCTGCAGCGAACGTGAACACCACCACCGAGGTGATGTGCCGGCTTCAGAGCACTCCACAAATAAACAGTAACTAGTTGTGGTGAATATTGACTGCCCATTATGCCTATGCAAGCTTAGGAAGTCCTTCGTGTGCAGGTTGCTGGCATTGTGCACTTCTAATGGATAATTCATAGCTCTTGTAATGTAACCCATCAATACATTATATCCCGAGGGAGTATTTAATCGGCAGATCTGCCCCTGCAGATTAACTCTGAATGCTGTAAAAGTGCTTACAGTATTTGCAGTATCAAGCAGATACTTAAAGACAACAAGGGTGATTTCAATTAAAAATCAAGCCCTTGGGCAACTTCACTTGTTTTTTAAAGAAATTCAAAGGTGGTATTTTAAAAATTTCTCCAAGCATGTACTAAACTAATCTTCGTATGCTTCTAGTATGTGGCTGGATGGCTTAACTGCTCTAACGTACTGTCCATTTTAGCTGCACAGGCCTCCTCTATCTGTTTTTTCACTTCCATACATGCAAGCAGGTGCTCAGCCACCTTTACAATATTCATTTTAAAAGGTCTTATTCTACATAAATTTTGGGGTGTGGGGGAAAGAGCTTTTTATCTTAAATTAGAGTAACAGCGTTATATCCCATGCCATCATTAATGTAGCCACTTAGGAAAGAAGCTCCTACTTCTTACAGGAACCTCCTCAGCCCACCCAGTCAGCCCTTGGCCAGGCACAGGCCTGTCCCAATTTAAAGTCTGATTTTTAATTCTCTGCAGTCAGCCTTGCTTTCCCTGCCCATCCCCTCCACAGCTCTGTGACTCAGCCTCAGCGCCTTCATTGCCCCCACCACCCCTTTTTTCCCAGACCGAACATGCAGCCAGCACAGCCCCTTTTGCTCCATCACGATGAATGGTTTCCCATCTTTGTTTCGCTTTACATGCAGTGTACTTTTCTTAAATCTCATTCTGGAACAAGCATGGAGTAGAGGGTCCCTGCGCCCACCAGCTGGGAGCTGCCACTAGCCGATACGTGTAACCTGTTGGATGTGTACAGGTTGGCAGGGCAGCTTGGAAAGGCTCGACAGTGACAAAAATTGCCCTCCTCGTGATTAAGTTTCTTCTCCAGCCTTGTTTTTTACGGATGTCAGGCTGGGTTTGGCTAGCAGGAGTCACTCAGCACGGAAAATCTCAACATCAAGCACTTTTTAATAGATAATGTTACCTGACTCCACTATAATAAAGAAAAATAAGGCTGTTGAAGAGAAACTATTTAACTAGAAAGGAGAAACTACAGCAAGGAGTTCTGCTTGAAGAATATTACAAATATCCAGAGCTTAGTTATATATAGGCAAGTAATCTAATCCAGTGATTCCCCACCACAATCCTTGGGTGTTACAGATTTTGTTTGAGTAGCTCGCCAAGAGCAAGCTATTTGCAATGTGAAAAAAAATAGGTGCTATGAAACAGGATCTTTGTCAAAAACTTGTGATTGCAATGTCACCAGTGATATGTGAGCAAAATCTAGTTTAGAATCATCCTGACAAAAAGAAATTTCTATATCCAATAAAAACCAGTCAACTATTGTTGAATGGAAATAGATGGTATTCAAAGGGGAGAAATGCTTGCACTCAAGAACTTTAATAGATTTTTTTTTAATAATAAGTATCAGAAGAAACCTTTTTACACAACTTATAGCCCATTAACTGTGACCAAGACTATAAAAATCAAAGTCATGCCCTGGATCCACCTTTCTAGTTTTGCAGCCTGTGACCTGTGACCCTTGCAGAATGGCACTCAATAAAAATCTGATAATATCCATTGACAGGTTTATCTTAAGATAATGCACAAAGGCCCTGTAACACCTCTGCAGCCTTCCTCAGAAATGTTATTAAGAACTGGAAAGCCCATTAGATAGCTCTGTGCAGCAAGTGACATCATCTAGGAAGTTCCTTTACAAAAATCTGTCTGGTTGTGCCAGTCTTTGCAGGCTGGGCTGTGATTGTGATATCAACTTACTTTATTTTTTATATCTGCATTTTATCTTTTTTCCCACAGTTCTGTAAAGAATCACAAATTAAAGCATTGTTATTGGTTTTAAGGTCGAGTGCCACACGTTTTCGCTGGAGTCAGTGCTACTACACAGCCCAAGATGAATGGGCCTTAGACAACATCTACATCGGACAGCAGTGTCCCAACATGTGCAGCGGACATGGCTGGTGTGACCATGGTGTTTGCAGGTATAAAGCATTTGCCAGTTCCTCTTAAGAATGGTCTCCTGATACTTCAGGTATCCTATTAGTTTGCATACTCTTTCTTTTTTTTTTCCGCTGTTGTTCTTATTTTTAGATTAAACATTAAAAACTAAAAGTGCTATGAGGGGTTAGACCATTCAAGCAACATTAACAGCCTGTTGCTCCACACCTCTCTGTCCAAGAACCCATACCCTTGGAAGATCCAGGTGTTGGAAGGGCTTTCAGTGGCACAGGGCTGCCCTGCTGCAAGTGTCCTGGTGGCCACTCCAGTCCTTTGCACAAGGACCCCAGGGATAAGCTTAGTGCCAGACCTCTTTTGCTGCATCAGAGTGATGCCAGGGACCAGCTTAGTGCTGCTTGGCAGCCGCTGTCAGACCAGGTGCAATACCAAGGGCACAGACTATTGCTTGCCAGCTACAAACTTTCTGGACACCACAGGCTTTTTTCTAGAAATAAGACATAGCTTTATTCCATTATCCAGTTATTCTAGTTTGTTTCCAAGATCCAAAATTCCAATCCCAGAATGATTTGCTATTTCACATCTAATTTTAAAAGGTCAGTGCACCACCTTAAGTAATTGGCAATGTCAAATAAAGTCTTTAAAAGCTTGTTACATTTACACTTCCTTCCAGGTGTGACTTGGGGTTTCGGGGTACTGAATGTCAGCCTGAAAATCCCCTTCCTTCAACCATCATGTCTGATTTTGAGAACCCAGACAGCCTGAAGACAGAGTGGCAGGAAACTATTGGGGGAGAGATCGTCAAGCCTGAAGAAGGCTGTGGGGTCATCTCATCTGGCTCCTCGCTTTACTTCAACAAGGTACTAACGGGGGATGGGAGAATGAGAAAGGCACGTACTGTAGGTTTGAATGGAGCATGATGTGGTCGTATGGCAAAGAAAAGGGAGGTGGCAGAAAGCTGCTCACAGTATGAGAAGTGCATTAAACAGCACAGCTGTGCTCTGCAGGTAAAGAACAAAGCAATCAAAAGAGATAGGGAAAGACACGTGCATTATGTATTCAAGAAATACCAGCTGTAATGGAAGGAAGTAAATCGCCAGTATGCTGGGAAGTGTGTACATTCGTACTGTCTTAATTATGTATTTTCTGTTTTAAGACTCAGTTCTTTCTCAGCATCCAGCAGCTCCCCTTTGTTTGTTCTGTACTGTTCTGGGCTATGGATGGAGAAAGGTTGGCTTTTCAGGGGACAAGCAGCTCAATTTGAGGTCACAGGACCAAAACTAGTGAACAAACCACCCCTCTGGACTTCTAGAAAGTGGTTAGCCTGTGGGACGATACTCTTTTGTATAACTTGGATGCTTTGCAGATGAAAATAATAGAGCAGGAAAGAGATATAGGGAATTCTGCTAATTAATAGCAATTATAACTAAAATAAAAAGAGATCTTTATGACCAGATGTAAGATTATGGGTTGTAATCACAGATTTATTTTTTATTGTTGCTCCTCGGGTCTAGTACTGGGTTTGGTTTTGTTCTTAATTGAAAGGAAGAGTATAAATGCAGCTATGTGCTTCTCTTTTAAAGGTTTGATCAAACTGCCACTGCTGTCATGATAGCCAGATTAGTCCCAGAAGAATAACCCAATATGCCACACTGTGTAATTGTGTGTTGTTTATCTCATTACAAAAATCTAACCCATCAAATAATTTTCAGCACTCCTACATAGTCTCACATCCAGCTCCCCTGGAAATGCAGCTCTGTGCTGAAAATTTCATAATAGACCAATCAGTATAACTAGCTAATTGTGATAATTGGATTTTTTTATATAATCGTCTTCTCTGTTAGATGTTTTTCCTTCTGGCTCAGTTCCTTATGCCAAGTTTCTCAAAAGTAGTTTGCTAAATTAGAATTAACCTGCTATGATCTTTCTTCTGATTTCTGCTACGGAGGAGTGAAAAACTCATTTAAAAATTCTTGGCTTCTTCCTATTGATCTCTAAGGGTTAGGTTATCATTCATTTCTTGAGTAGTAGCAGTCTGTGTGCCATCAACAGAAGGTGGTTTATTTAATTTCTGTTTAGATCTTTTTCAAGGCATCTAGTGGCCATGCTGGTAGGTAATAAAAAATTATTTTTATAGTTGCCCAACAGTTCTGTGTTGTTTTGGGAGCTCGTATTCACAGGCTCCATTTCTTTTTATTTGCTCAAATAGCCACTTTTTATTTGAATGTCTAATGTTTACTGCCATAATCAATTACTGCTACCAGAATTAATGTTGGCTTTGTTCTGCCGACCCTCTATCTTTTGTTTTACAACCCATTTTAATCAATTGTAGGTGTGTTTGTAATACAGAGCTCTTTCAATTAGCCCCTGCAATTCCTCTGAGGTTTTATGTCACTTGTGCCCTTTCTCAATTAACCTGGTTCTGTGGTTAACCCTTTGGCAAGCAGAGCTGCTGTGGGGTGTAGATACGGAAAACCCACCTGGAATAGTTTTACAGCCAGAGCTTGATCCGCTACAGGTCAGTACGTTGGGTACCCCCAGCCAGCTGGGACACATCTGCCCATGGGGCAGCAAAGGTGTTTGCATCTTAATTATCTGTTACTAGTTTGATTTGATGATGGTAATTTCAAATTCCTTTGGGTCTCCAAATGAATTTGTGAAAGCAAACTACCAAGAGATTATCAGTGTCACCTTGGCCAGTATTAGCCATGTGGGGCTGCACCCAAGGCTGAGCCCATCTCAGTCTCATGGCACCATCCAGGAGGGCTTGCTCAGCTGGGGATAAACCACCAAATAGACAAAAATAGGAGGCATAGTTCAGACCAGATCAATATGACTGTATCCTAAATGAGTTTTTTGAGGGTCAAAGGATTCTTCACAGGTTTTAGTTGTCATCAGTGGTGCAAGCTAACCAAGTTTCAAAAACATAAGCATTCAGCCTACAGAAATTAGTCTACAAATGAGCTATGGACCCAGGCTGTAACGCCAGCAAAGCAAAATGTTCTGAGTAAGAAAGCAATAGACATGTATCTGTGCTGAGTTTACCCTGAACTGGGGAGAAAGAGGAAAGAGGTGATGAGTGGAACAGGATTTAAATTCATCTATCATCTTATTAAAAAACACAGATGATATTTTAAATCTCAGCTCATAAATCTTGTTACTTATGTCCACCTAGATCATGTCAATTTATTATCTCAAATTTGTCTGGAAATTTGTCAGAAGGATCATGAATGTACAAGTGAGACGAGAAAAACATAAATATTAATTAAAACATAGGCATAATTTTATAACTTAGCTCAGGTTTCCTTTTTGATACCTTTTTATGCTTGGAGATGGACAGGAACCCATGATTTTTTAGGGAATTAGAAACAGTAGGCATGTTGCCGGTTCTGCTCCATTTTGGGGGGTGGTGCCAGGTTGCAGCTACTTTTAATGAATGCAGAAATATGATCCCCACATCCTCCCTCCAGCTGCACATATTTGGCTTTGCCCTACCTATAAAAGCTTGTGGCGACACAACGCTGTGCTGGGGCAGGGCTGTGCCAGGCACAGGGCATGCGAGTCACCTCTGCAGGGACACTGCTCTCACCCTGTGTCCTGCCTCACCGCAGGCAGCTTCACATCACTTATCAGCAGCTGGTAGGCTTGTTGATGTGCAAGCCCACAAGCTCAGCCTCAAGCACCAGGGCACAAGGGGAAGAGGGGAACAGGATAATTCCAGTTACAATAAAAGGCTCTTAAACCCGAAAGCTTCTTTTTAGCTGAACATGCTCTGTCTTCCTTTGCCAACATGCACAGAGCAACCATGTTGACCACAGTGTAGACGTGTGAGAGCTGCGTCCTGCTAGAACTCAAAAACATCCTTGGAAATGCTGTTCACTGCATTTTATGAGGCTATTTTTTCTGTCAGCTGTGCTTAGGTAAACCTGAAACCATATCCACAGGTTGAGAGACTCCTGGTGTACAACACTTACTGGGAAGAGAGCATAGTTTTGTGTAGGAACAAATCATACTCAGGTGAGGCATGAAGAGAAAATACCACTCCCTTGTTCTTGTGTAGGAGGTGGGCTTCAAGCAACAGACATTATAGGGGCTATAATTTCAGATGACTGGGTAACCCTATACAGTGCAAGATTTGACTGGGGAAATGAGACTTCAGAAGTGTCCTTTTACTGCTTTATGCTTTATCATTAAAAAGCTGAATACTTAAAAATTTAGCCCTGATTGGTTCAGGATATCCAGCATCTGCTCTTTGTCTCCTGAAGGTACTTGGAACCTTGAAGGAATGAGATGAAATAGTTGTGTGGAAATTGTGTTGTGCAGTTGCATTGTGTGTTGGAATCTGATAATAAAAATTCTTGTGGGATCACACCAGGGTGATTAAGACATAAAGGATGGCCAAGCAGAATTATTGTCTGAAGGACAAAAAAAAGTCATGTTAACACAAAATTCAATGTCCTCCATCTTGTGCAATTTTCTGTGGAATATTCATCTGTGTTGGACTTTAAATATGTCTGTACATAGTGAAGGTGTCATATTTAATATTATTATTGCATTATTGCCCCTCTGTGTTTTTGTATTGTAGGCTGGGAAAAGACAGTTGGTAAGCTGGGATTTGGACACAACCTGGGTGGATTTTGTCCAGTTTTACATCCAGATAGGAGGAGACAGTTCTTCATGCAATAAACCAGACAGCAGAGAAGAAGGTGTGCTGCTGCAGTACAGCAATAACGGCGGTATCAACTGGCAGCTGCTTGCAGAAATGTATTTCTCTGACTTCAGCAAACCCAGGTATAATTTTGGTCTAAATTAATTCCATACTGCATCAGCCCTTTTAAAAAAAACTATTTCTCAGTTTATGAAAACATGAATAATAATTTCAAGTTATAATGCTTAAAAGCCATCATTATATGGAAACTTTTCCAGGCTGCCACAGTAAACTCCTGCCACTAGGAAGGAAAAATCTAATGAAAGTGGGCCTTAAAACTGAAGTAAAATGTAAAGTTTCCAATCACTCACCTCCCATGTGAAACATGACTAAAATGCTAAGATCTGCAAAACATTAGCAAGCAAATACAGAACTTGCCCAAAAGAGGTATAGAAATCTGCCATTTCCTCTGACTCTGGTTTCAGATCTAATGAACGTGTATTAATGTCACATACAACAAAAACTCCTTTAAAGAAATATTTAAGGAGGAGAAGAAATCATGTTGAGCATTTCAAATTTGCTGTAAGACAGCTTGTCAGTGAAAATTTAAATTGCATTTGTCTGCATAGGTATTAACATTATTTCTATTACCTGTAGTTCATGTCTTTCAATATGTAAATAATTTTATCTTCCCATCTTGTCATTTTGCATTGCAATGAACAATGTTTTCAGAAGGACTTCTGTAACTCAGTAAACTGTCCTTTTCTAAAGCTAATCTAGGCACTTGGAAGTATAAAACCATTGAATTTTGTATAGAATAGAATAGAATAGAATAGAATAGAATATTTCAGTTGGAAGGGACCTACAATCGTCAGCTAGTCCAACTGCCTCAGCGCTTCACGGCTGACCAAAGTTAAAGCGTGTTATTTAAGGCATTGTCCTAATGCATCTTAAACACTAACAGGCTTGGGGCATCGACCACCTCTCTGGGAAGCCTGTTCCAGTGTTTGACCACCCTCTCGGTAAAGAAATGCTTCCTAATGTCCAGTCTAAACTTCCCCTGGTGCAGCTTTGAACTATTCCCACCTGTCCTATCACTGGATGCCAGGGAGAAGAGCTCAGCACCTCCCTCTTCCACTTCCCCTCCTCAGGAAGCTGTAGAGAGCTCTTCAGCCTTCTCCAAACTAGACAAGCCCAAAGTCCTAGCCGCTCCTCATAGGTCATTCCTTCCAGCCCTTTCACCAGCTTTGTTGCCCTCCTCTGGACATGTTCAGGAACCTTCACATCCTTCTTAAACTGTGGGCCCAGAACTGCACACAGTACTCAAGGTGAGGCAGCACCAACACTGAATACAGTGGGATGATCCCCTCTTTTGCCTGGCTGGTTATGCTGTGTTTGATGCACCCCAGGATGGGGTTTGCCTTCTTGGCTGCCAGGGCACACTGCTGACTCATATTGAGCCTGCTGTCAACCACCACCCCCGGATCCCTTTCTGCAGGGCTGCTCTCCAGCCACCCCTCTCCCAGTTCATACTTGTGCTCAGTGTTACTCCATCCTAGGTGCAGAACCCAGCATTTTGACTTGTTAAATTTCATCCCATTGTTCATAGCCCAATGCTGCAATCTGTCTAGCTCCCTCTGCAAGGCCTCTTGTTCCTTAAGAGAGTCAACAGCACCTCCCAGTTTGGTATCATGAGCAAACTTGCTAATGGTGCATTCAACTCCTGCATCCAGATCATTGATAAATATATTGAACAGGACTAGCCCTAGGACTGAACCCTGAGGAACACCACTGGTAACTGATCCCCAGCCAGATGTAGCCCCATTCACTACAACCCTTTGAGTTCTGCCCTTCAGCCAGTTCTTCACCCAGCACACCGCAAACCCACTCATCCCACATTTGGACAACTTGTCCAGAAGGATGCTGTGAGGGACAGTATCAAAAGCCTTACTAAAATCCAGAAGAACTACATCTACCACCTTCCCTGCATCTACTAGGTGGGTGGTTTAGCCTCTACTTTGTCAAAATTACAGGACACGTCCAACAAAGAAGCTACATGCTGAAACCTTTATCACTGGACTATCCAACACATTTTTAGACAAAACATTTGCCCCTCTGAGTAACCAAGAGTGATGGTCCTTACTGAATATAGCTATGCATATTTCTTTTTCTGCTGCTTCAAATGTGGTCCAAATCTTATTTTCCAATTCCTTATTTTCCAACACATAAATCTATGAATCCTCTGGAAAAGAAGGTTCCCTGTTCCCCTGAACAATTCCTCCACCTCTGTCTGCCTAACCAGCAAGTGAAGCAGGGTCTGTGGTACAAAATAACGTGGTATAAACAAAGAGTACCAAAAGGAATATACGTATAAATACATTTACTTAAGGTGTCTGAAATAGGACTAAACAACTGATTAATTATGGTACTTTTTAACATAAGTATGATTAGGTTTGAAACTTTAACTTTTATTTAACATCATTTTTGTAAGGTGTTTCCTAAGTTGAATGTAAAGCAAACTATCTGAGAAGACCTAAAGTTCTTTTATGAAGATCCATATAGGAGGGCTGAAATATTTTTATCCACAGCAGAAAACTCTGCTACATAATCTATTGCATTGTAATAGAAGGATGCTTTTGTCTACAAATAGGCCCAACCAGCAGAAGAGAATGAGAAATCAATTTTGCCAGCATATTTCACTATTACTTGCTGGCACCAGAAGAATGTTAAGACTTGCTGAACATGGATCAGCTGAACAGTTTAATTCAAAGCTGAAGAGTTCAAATCAGTTGCTTATTGTGCTAGGCAATATAGTAATAGAGAGTAAAAAACAGCCATTTTCTTAAAGAGTTTACATTCTCCACAGACAAGAACGACAAAGAAAGCTTCTTGATATGCAGTGTATAAATAGGTATGCAGATATGTAGAAGATTTCTGAGGGTTTCTACATGTAAGATAGATACTGGCTTTCCTGCCTCTTTTCCCTATTTAGTGGTATTTCTTCCATTTCTCTATAAACTGCTTTCCCTAAAGTCTGCTGAATTTCTGTTCTTCAGGTTTGTCTATCTGGAGCTGCCAGCTGCAGCCAAGACACCGTGCACCAGGTTTCGCTGGTGGCAGCCTGTGTTTTCAGGGGAAGGCTATGATCAGTGGGCCATCGATGACATCATCATTTTGTCAGAGAAGCAGAAGCACATCATTCCCGTTGTTAATCCCACTTTACCACAGGTAATAAGCAAGAGCAGGCTATGGGCATCCGCACAAAACAGGAACCATCCTCTCTGTTAGTAGACTTTTTTTTTAATATAATTTTGTTTGAAAATATTGGGTGTCTTTAAAGAAACAGCCATAGTGTTTGCAGCTGTGTCTCTCTGTGTGAGAATAACCTGAGTCTTATCACAAAACCATCAGGCTCCTAATCTTTGTGACAGAGGATGTAATTATGTATCTCCTCAAAAAGTCAAGACAAATTTTGGAAATGACAATTTTTTGATAATGACAGAAAATATAAATTGCAAAATTTGAAAGGTGATCATTTTGGGAATTATTCTGAAGTCACACTGCAAGGTGATAGTACTTGTTGTTGCTTTCCTTTTCATTTCTAACAGAACTTTTATGAAAAGCCAGCATTTGATTACCCTATGAACCAACTGAGTGTATGGTTAATGTTAGCCAACGAAGGGATGACCAAAAACGAAAGTTTCTGCTCTGCCACCCCCTCCGCCATGCTCTTTGGTAAATCAGATGGAGACCGGTTTGCAGTGACTCGAGATTTAACACTGAAGCCTGGATATGTCCTGCAGTTCAAGGTATTCCTTACACATAAATCCCTGCAGAGTATCAGTAAAACTGCCCTTAGTCAATACTTGCAAGATGTCACTGAGGCTACAGTTCAAAACAAGGTGATAAATTATACCACTGTGTAAAAAGGTGTGAAGAGCACAAGCATGAATTCATACAGCATAAAATATCATGCTGCTTTCTAAAAGGATAGCCAAAACCTTGGTGCAGGAGAGCTTTTTTTACCCCTCTGGAGAAGTTTTAAAGCTTGTTGTTCTTCAACACATTTCAGAAGTGGGTTGAAGTGACTGTCATTATATTCGAGTCAGTACTAGGAAATGCTACTGCACTGTCAATGGAAAAAGGATTTATCCCATCTGGGGCTCCATGACTACAAAAGCTGCAATGTGGTTTGCGTACATATTTTGTATTTTAAACTATTTAAGGACTTACAAGCTGCTCTGTACTCCAGTGTGGGTTTTTCATATAATTTACTTTTATTGTGTCAATGAATATAGGCTCCAATTAGCATTCTCTTCTTTAAAGGGCTTACAAAAATTTCAGTGGTCTGACAATACATCAGAATATGGGTTCCAAAGAAAGTGTATTTGCTTTGACAAGCTCTTGTTTCTGAACCCTAATCAAAATTTTATTGAGTTTATAATGAAATCCCATTGGTGAATTCTGGAGGTTGGTTGCAATGCAATTTTAATGAGCTCACCACAAATACATGGTCCTTACATAATTGGTGGATACAGACACTGAATAATTTACAAGTGGAATTATTAAAGAGATCAGATGTTTACAGGCAGCTTTTCAAATATAATTCCCACAGTTCTATAAATAGGAAAGTTAGTTAGAAATAATGGGATTTGTAAAATAATCTCATTTCATCTAAAAGTTATGCTAATGAAATGCTACACAAACTGAGGGATTGCAGTACAATTTCTGAGTGAATATTGCTTGTAGTTTTATAGTTTAAACTGTCTAAAACCCAAAAATATTTCAATACATAAATACCATTTAGCCTGGAAAAGATGCTGTTTGCCTCTTCACGACTTTCCTTCAGTGACTAAGTCTCCATTCTGTAGGTTTGATGATCAAGAGCATTTCAAAAATGGTTTAGTCTAAAAAAGCAATACTTAAAGATGTTTCATACACCTTCCATCACTGAAATACTTGGCAATGTAACATAGATATACAAAATATAAACAATGCGTATCAGAGAACATTGATCTTCTTTATGAAGTCTATTAATTGAGGCCTGAATTTATGCTCCTCTCTTTTTTGGAAAGCTTTTAAACTGGCCTGCACATAAATACGTTAGTCCTATTTGCGTGCTTTAATTTTAAACATATGGTTAAATGCTTTCCTGAGTTTGTGAAATTTCCATTTTAAATAGCTGCCTCGAATAATTTTGCATTGATAAACTCAAAGACAGTAATTTGTCAAAATTATTTCATTTTACATGAATGATTTTGTTTCACATTTTACATTCTACAGCTCAAGTAGAATTTCTGCAATAAAATAATGCAAACTAATATTTTTCTGATAGCTTGAAAAATGAAGCTGAAAACGTCAAATCAGCAGTTGATTTTTGTCTTGGTTACATACTCATTTCACATTTTAATATGCATTTTTCTACTTCATCCAATTTTGCTCTATTCTGGGGGCCCAAACTTCAGTGCCAACTCCCAGACATCATTTCTGCGAGGCCAATGACTAGGCTGTGGTCAGGGCTCACAGCCCAGGGCAGGGGGGACCCTGGAGTCAGACTGATCCTCTGGGCACATTGGGTGGACTGCAGATGGGATGGGTCTCAGGGGATACAGCTCTTCCCACTCCTTCTGGGCATGTAGGTGCCTGTGCAGAGTTTGCTGTTTGTGGCCTGCTATGCACCAGGACCTTTGAGAAGTTATTTGCACATTTCAATGTGCTGAACCCAGTGATCTTAATGAAGGGATAGTGGGAATTTTTACTGAGAAATTTCATATATGTGTAGGAAACAGATGCCAAGCATCAGTCACTGTTTGCCAGCAGGGTTCAAAGCAAGTGTTCAGAGCGCTAAGCCTCCCAAACCAAAAAGTCGAAGGTGGTTTGCAGCCAATAAATGCCAATAACAGCACAGGTTTCTTCCGCTCGTATCTGATGCTCTGCTTTTTTGCAGTTGAACATTGGTTGCACGAACCAGTACAGCAGCTCTGCTCCCGTTCGACTTCAGTACTCGCACGATGCTGGGCTCTTCTGGTCACTCGTGAAGGAGGGCTGCTACCCTGCATCTCCGGGCACGAAAGGATGTGAGGGAAGCTCCCGGGAGCTGAGCGAGCCGACCGTGTATCACACAGGAGACTTTGAGGACTGGACAAGAATTACTATTGTTATCCCCAGGTCGCTTGCAGCCAGGTACTGTACATTGTAAACCAGTGATGCTAGTGGTACCCGTGAATTAGCTGCCTCTTCTTTGATATTACATTAGGAAAAAATTGCAAGCTGTGTGTAAAAGCGGTGTTAAAAATCAGCAGATCTGGGAAAAATACACCATGCTCTCCAAAACAGGGAGAAGCTTTCCATTTTAAAGGTGTCACAACAGTCTATAAAATTAAATTACAAAGCAACAAGGAACCCGGAACATTTTAATTTTATATCAATCTCTTCATCATGGTGCTGTCTCCCCTTACACATATCAGTTAGGTCAGAGGCACCAGCAAGAGAGTGATAAGTCACTTGAATCAAATAAGCCATTGGAACAGGATTACTTTTACAGTTACCACTGGGCAGAGAAACCCTAGAAGGGTACTTGAGCTGCTGCGTAATGTGCTGTGGCATTGAAGGTGGCCAGGACAGCTGAAGTCAAAGGAGGGAAGAATGATAGGTGTGCTCACCTACGAGCACAACCTCAGCTTCGGGTTAATACAGATGAGAAAACATCAGGTGGTGGAAGACGCAAATAAGCCTTGAAATCAGGAGGCTTTTCTCAATCTTACTTGGATTTGGCTGAATTTTCTCACTCGCCTTGCTTGCTGTCTTACTCTGTCAGTAAACCGCCCCAGTCTGATTTGCTGCCTGCACCAAGCGCTGCCAGCGCAGCGGGCAGCCGTCCCCCTGAGCCCCTGGCCATGCCCTCACTGCCTCCTGCCTTTCTCCCCCCAGGCAGCTGCTCTAGTCCTGCCCCTGGGTTTCAGCCCCATCCTCCTGCCACAGGCTCCTCATCCTCAAGCCCTGGCACAGATTTTGAGTATGTGGCATATTGTGTAGCAGGAATGCCGCTGCCTTTGCCGCAAGGAGTTGAAATAGCAGCATGTACCGTAACAAGTTTGTCTTTTCTTCAGTAATTAGCCAATAAAAGCAGGTGCCAAATTGCACAGATCTGACACCAGCTGATTTGATTTACCCAAAACAAGCAGTGCAGAATCAATAGCAGCAATCTGTTTGGCATTATGTTCTGTAATGTGATCAGGAATAAGAAGCTCATGCTAATACATTAAAAATGCAAGTAGTGTGAGTCTGATGAGGGTCTCGGCGTGTTGAGAACTGAATTTGTTGTGGGTCACTTTGGAAATCATGGTTTACGGGTTATCCTGAGAGCATCCCATTTCATCAGTTGGTACAGAGCACTAGCACGATGATCACCTACCTACCGAATCCCAGTACACAGCAGAAAAAAAGCAATAGGTTTATTATATTTTAGGCAGAGTAGCAAAGAGGATCTTAGTTAATCCATTGGATTGGCAATGAGATTTTAAGTCTGTTCCCCTCTCTGGAGCTCCTCTAAAGTGATTCAGCTAAAAGTTAAAGACTAAAAATGAATAACCAAAATATTTTTCTTTAACAAATTTCCTATGCAGTAGGTCAGCTGCAGTAACTTTAGTGTAGGCTCACTGAAGTCCCTGGAGCAGTTTCAGTTATACAGGTTAAGGATTAGATCACTGTTTTCCAGGAATTTCATGTTGTTGTCCAAGAATAAAAATCTTGTATTTCTGTCCACATGTCCTGTAGGACACATTATTTGCCATTATTTTTAGGAAGTGGATGATTTTTCTTGTATCCAAATAACTTGAAGGTTTTTTACTAAAAATTGTACAATCCCATAATAAACTCTGTATCACTGCCATTTCTGAGTTCCTTTCATAAGTACTGTAAGAAATGGAGTTCTGGGATTTTAATATGTAATTAGCAGTTCAGGTTGAACTGAGTAGTGAAAGGCATCTTCAGAGTCATGTGTAATCATTCACTCTTGTTGGTAAAACCATTTATCTGTTCTTTGCAACACACTGGTGGATAAGGGCCAGAGAAATAGAGGAAGTCAAAATACATCTGGAAAAAATATCCTTAAGTGAAGTTGCACAAAATGTAGGATGTCAGAAATATTTTCCAGGCATCCATTTGCATCTTACTTGCAAATGGCTAATTCAGGAAAAGCTCCTTCTAATCTTAAAAAAGGAGCAGTAGATATTGAAGCTGGGAATAGTAATACCAAGTCTTTGTTGTTGTTTCTCTACAGTAAGACTCGATTCCGCTGGATTCAGGAGAGCAGCTCCCACAAGAGCGTGCCTCCTTTTGGCTTAGATGGCGTTTACATTTCTGAGCCTTGCCCCAACTACTGCAATGGTCACGGGGACTGTGTCTCAGGTGTCTGCTTCTGTGACCTGGGCTACACAGGTAAGACAACCCTTTTTAGGTGGGATTACAGTAAGCATTGGCTAAGTTAAAGCTGTAAATCTAGCATCTTGTTTTTCCTCTCCAATATTCTGGAAAAATATATGATGACATAAATTTCATGGGCTGCCAGCAGGAGTCTTTTCATTTTGTTAAATAAAATTCAGCACAGGCAAAATAGAGCAGCTGAAGGCAGTGGACACCGGTGATGTTTCTGGCAACCACAATCTTTGAACATCACCATCTGTATGAATGGGAAGTGACTAGCAATAAAAGAGAAAACAAAATATTATAAACTAAAAAGTCTACTTAAAAGCCTATGGATCATCTTCAAAAGAATTGGTGCTGTTTTTGAGTCCCCTGGCCATCAGATGGCATGGGACCAGGAGGGAACATATGTTCTAACAGGCCCTTCTGTGGAAAATTCTGCTCACTTGTGGTTTCAGGGGCTTTTATGCTGAAATACAAAAAAAACCCCGAAACCCAATGAAAAAAAACAGTGATTGACACAACCAGTTGCACGCTGCAGTCTTTTCAACCCTTTATACCAACAAAGCAATAAGCTAACATCTTTTCTTCAATTTGCTTAAAATGAAATAAAAGGATAATACTTTTCTGTTTACATAAAATGCCTTATCATCATAAAACACAGCTGGTTTTCACCTAGTGAAATAAGCCATCTTAGAGTTTAGAGGAAGAGGCCTTATTCTGCCTACGAAAATTTGTAAAGTGGGTTTAAAAAGGCACAATCCTGTCATCAGGGCATTTTCTTAGAAAAGCAACAGAACTGTCTGCCAATGTATTGTATCTGACCTTTACTCTGTTCAGCACAGTTTCACCAAAGCATCTTCCATATATTTTTTTTTCTTGAAGCATCGCATGGAACCTGTGTGTCTAATGTGCCTAATCACAGTGAGATGTTCGACAGGTTTGAGAGGAAGCTAAGCCCTCTCTGGTACAAGATAACAGGAGGTCAGGTTGGGACAGGCTGTGGCGTGCTCAGCGACAGAAAATCTCTGTACTTCAATGGACCTGGCAAAAGGGAGGCGAGGACTGTTCCCCTGGACACCACAAATATCAGGTCAGTCCTCAGTGCTGCTTCTCACAATTGTCTGTGTATTCATGTTGTCTCCTCTCTGCTATTACAAGTGTAGATGTGAGAAGGTGAGAAATGTTTTTCTGGTAATTGCAACCTGTACAAGAAATCTTAAAGGAAGAGAAGTTAACTTTTTTATTCATTCTGGTGTACTATTTCTTTTTCTATAGAGAGAATACTTAGGTTAGAAACTGTGAAATAGCAGCATAAAAAAACATGAACTCTTTATCCTTCTGAGAAGATGGTTTGCATTGTATTCTAGATGGACAGTCAGAAGATGTGGTCTTAAGACTGCACAAAACCTAAGACTCTGCTTATAGCTGGACAGAAAAACTCCCTTTCCCCTGACTGCATTGAATTGCAGGCATAGCGATGGCATAGCAATGAGCTGTTGTTTACTTGCCAGATGTTGTGAATTAGTCTACTTGTCAGCAGTGTAAAAAAATGGAATGTAAATTGTTTCTGTGTAGCCAAGAGGCTAACAAGCCTTCACCTCTCTCCCTGCTGCCACTGAATCCTGCTCCACTGGTAGCAATTATCCTTTTTCTCTCAAATTGACTAATTGATTAATGTAATTAGGGTAAACAAAGGACTGTTAATTCTAACCGTTATTTAGCCTGGAGTTTGCTGCTGCTTTGTCCAGTCTCATGAGGCATCATGCACCTGAAGCCTTGCCCACCCTACAATTATAACAGTTAGCTTAACAAAAGATATTTCTCCTGACAAACACTGCTCCAAGAGTAAGTAATGCCATGATTTGCTGCATTATTTAATTTGTGGGATCACTTGGCAAAGATTGGCCACAAGTTACTGCTACTGCTCTCCAGCTCAGGCAAGTGGCGCTCCTTAGGGCAGTATGGGTGCTATAGGTTTGGGGACATCCCTAGGTGCTCCCTGGCACTGAGCAGCACAGCACCAGCTGCCTTTCCTCTGTCCCCTGCATGTCTGACAAATTCTCCTCTGACAAATAACATGAATTATTTATATAATTATGTAAATTACTTAATAATTAAATTAATTAATTGTTTGACAAATACGCTTTGGACAAGTACATGTTTGCACTGGAACTCTGGGAAGATCTAGGCACTTCTCTTCTGTTCCACTGTCTTTTTAAATCTTATGTTATTAATCCTGTGAAGCATAATATTGGAAGTAACCACATCATCAAGAAGTCTATATTCAAACAGTATTTTTGAGTTATTCCTTCTTTCCTGGAGAAATCTTTTTATAAAAGAAAAGGATTTTCTTTAGCTTTAAGATTACTTTGAAACCAATTTTAATGCCAGATATTCATATTTATAGCTTTCAATTTTTTACAGAGTTCAAACCATTTTAAAAACCAAAAGAAGCTTTAAAACACTGAGCAATGCTCTTTCTTGACTTTTTAAATCTATCACTGCTTCTGTTTTGCACAAGAACATGGTCATCTGGTGTCTTAAAACTGCCCCAAGAACATAAATGGCCAGAGGGACACCTGGTTAGAGCAACCAAGATCCCTCTTCTGAGCACATGCTCTCCATGTGAGCTGCTCTCCAGCTGCGACTGGTCATTTTGTCAAAACAAATCAGCATTTAATTCTTTTATAAGCATCACAGTGAGCAGTTTAACCTCCTTGAACATTTCAAGCTTGAAGCCACATCCCTGGGCTGTTTGTTAGACAGAACACACTGGTCATCTCAAACACAAATGGGACTAACATTGATTTTTTTGGTTTCTTCAGCCATGTGTGTGCTCAAGGGTAGTATCCACCCCATGCCACTTGACCAGAACATGGACTTCTTAGACTACAGCAATTACCCCAGGCTGCTTTTATGTTCAGAGGAGAGAATAGCTGCTTCAAAAGGGCAATGCAACTCATCCTAAAATGGGGTCTAGCTAAGGCCAGTGCTTTGTCTTCTGGAAGCTTGTATTTTTTTCATTAATTATAAGGCAGTCTAGGTTGGCCATGTAAAACAGACATTCAGCTTCAGACACCTTGCCTAGAACAGGTGCATCCCAGTTTAATGTTTGAGACCATCTGTAACATTAACTGGGTCTTTTTTTACTAGAAGCAAAGGCAGACTAAGTTTGTAAGAGAGTGTGGAGTTAACTGAAAGACCCATACCCTAAAAAGAAAATAATTCCTGAGCCTAGAATTTTTTTTTTCCATTATTGGAGCTAAAATTAATGTCACTTGAAAGAGGAGATTAGAGGGAAGCACTTTTTCCTATTTTGGTATTACTTTTTGCATTCAATAATGCCTTGCATAGAATTCGGTTATCTTGTTAGGGGTCATCTTAGCCCCTGCACAGTTATCTTTTATTTTTGCGTGGATTTTTTGGTTGGGGGTTTTTGGTGACTGAGTAAACAGCAAGAAAATATGCCTTGAAAGACATATCATTAGATACGTGGATTGAGAGTTGTGAATAGGAAGGCTGAAACTGCTGCAGTAGATTTTAAGCTTCTTATTTTTCAGGTTAATAGCGTTTTCCCAGACCTTTTAAGATCTTGTTTCATTAAATCAGGCATGGAAGAGCAAAAAAATGAAAAATATAGCAAGACATTAAATTTTTATTTTCATTCTGAAATCCTGCAGACCAATGTATGCATATTCCCTATCATCTTTCTTCAGTTACAGCTTCCTGAATGTAAAGTGTAAATTTTTTGTGAGGAATGTAAAGAATTTTTGTCCTTTTTTGTAAGAATTACAAAGACCCTTTTCACCTTTGCCCATCTCTTCCCAGAGGAGGTGCATGGTGGCTCGGTGCTCCCAGTTTGCTCTGCTCCAAAGGGGTTGATCTGGCATCCCAAGGTGTGTGGTGCTGCTCAGGGAAGATGCCCAACAGGGCACTGGCAAAGTCAGGTGTCATGCTAAGAGCATTTAAAACTAAAGCTTGCTCCCTGAAGCCAATGATCATAAACAAGCACTCAATGTTTAGCATATACGTTAAGTGCTATCATCATCTTAGCTTTGTTTGTCCTGTTGTCTCCTTATTCCTTTATATGATTGACTACACTTTTTTCACAGATATTAGGAGAATGTCCCATAGCACTAAGAGAGCTGTAAGTGTCAAAAATCATCTCACCCAGACCATTTTTTGCCCTACACTTCAGAACCCCCCTGGAGTCTCCCCATCCCTTCCCTTTTGCATGTTCCAATGTGCCAAAGGCACAATTTCACCAGCAGTATTTCCATCCTCCTAACTGACAATACGATACCTGGATGCATTTTGGTTACTGATGAGCTACTGCCACCCATCTTGATGGCCTGTCCCTTATGACGCTTTTCACTATCTGTTCAGTGAGAGCATTTGCACACAGTACGTACCTGGCAGCTAGATAAAAACCATGGAATATATTTTTTTTTTCCAAGCAGTGGCATCTGGCTTGTTAGCTGACTTGGCTCCCATCTGCATTACAGACTCCGTTGCTAATGACTATGCAGTCATCCCAGAGAGCTGTTCTGGGTCAAATGCTTACAGATCAGATGGACCAATTCACCCTTCTGCAGAAAGGGGTTTTTTTGTCTTTTGTTTTTGCTTTTTACCAAGCTTTACATTTGGCAAGCAATAAAAAAGAATTTCATCATAGGACTGTAAATCTTTTCACCTCTGAGACCACTGTCTAGTATTTTCTTGCCTGAATACTGTCTCAGACAACAGAACTGCAGCAAACAATAGGACCTACTTGGCTAAATAGTGTAATACTGTGAGCCTGCCTGCTCTTGAGCTATCTATGGGGTTATATTATGAATGAGACTGATAAGTATATTCTGGCTTGTCCTAGTCACTATGGATATACAAAACATCTCAGATAGGAGATACTGATTTCGATAACGGAACTGGAGTGTGGTTGGGTTTAGAACCAGAAGAGGATCATGACATTCTGTATGTAGCAGAGGGAAAGTGGAGTCCTGTCTGCATCGTACTGGGCCTGGCAGTAGTCCTGTGGCTTGTCTGTGATTTTACTGATATCACTACAAATTAGGACCAGATCCCCTAAAGTGAAAAGCGTTATCTTTGTGGGGAATTATTTGAGTGACAAATGAAGCCTCGTTTCTTCACACAGAGATACAAATTCACCTCAGAAATAGTATTTAAAATAAAGAAGTTATCTACAAGCAGTAGAATTAATAAAGCCTGCAGGCTTTATAAATACTTTAGATTTGTGTCCTTTTTTCCCTCAAAACCCCTGTTTGGCAATAACGCAATCTCACCCTATGTGCTCCACAAGGACACCCCCAGCACAAGGGACAAGCAATTGCTTCCCAAAAACATCACATCAGCGAGTACACCAGTAGTCATAACACAACAGGCAGGCATCATCCTTAGTCAAAAACTGGCTAGGAAACAAGGAGAATGGCGTCACCAACTTTCAGCATGCAAAAGCTCATCATAGGGATGAGTCCAGGTTCCCTGCTCTGTTCAGGCACTGTTTCAGGTGTGCAACACAGACAACCTGTGAGATAGATGAGGGGGCAATGGCATTCTCAGTCATCTCTATGCTCTTTACATTAGTTATGACCAGATAAGACTCAAATGAATGTTGGAGACATGCAATGAAATTTGGTGAGTGAGCAGCAGGACATTGATTGAAACGAATTGCTGTTACATAGCACAATAGTGCACATCTAAGAGGAAATGTAAAGTACTCTGACACCACAGAGTCACAACTAAAAATATCCGTTCAGCAAGGATACCAGGGCATCACTGCAGATTGGGAAAAAAAATTAACAATATTTTGGAGCACAAGGATGGGATAATTATTAATTCAAATATAGCTAAATAGGGGTGTTCCAGGCTAATCCAAAGTTCTGTCAATAAAACCAGCAACGCTGTCTCAAAGGGATGTTGCAGCTTTAGAATGGTTGCAGAAAAAGGTTATGGGGAAAATCAAGGACATGGGAAAACTTTCATGCAGAGAGACAGATGAAAAGGTTGCCATGGTTTACAGTAGAAAGGAATAAGAGAAGGCAGGGAAGTGATAAAAGCACTGACTACAGGGAAGGTTGCAAGAAAGGCAGATCAGGAAGATTTTTTCCCTGTCTCATGACATAAGAACAAGAGGATATTCAATGAAATCAAAATGTATAGGTTCAAAATCAAAAGGTCTACTTCACAAAATGTCCCATGAACGCTTTTCACTGAAAACTGTTTATATCAAGAGTTTAAGGACCAAAAGGGGTTTGGTGGTTTAGTGAGGATATAATAATTTTATTAAAACTCTAATATTGTATTTTAAAGCTTAAACCAGTTTCCAGTTACAAGAAGTCAAGGTAAGATCTGATATAAGGAGCAGATTTGCCTGCTTTGGAGATTTTTCATCTTTGTGTGAAAGAAGAAACTGCTAAATACTGCTATTCAGTCCAACAATACATTTATTAGGTGCAGGATCAATAAACCACATCACCTTCTTCTGTCTTGGATCCTTCACTGTTTACTATGGCCATGCTTTATTTCACTGGGAATATTACCTAATCAATAAGCCTGGAATAATGACTTAACTGAAAATGCCACATTAGCTAAGAGAGGAGAGTTATCCTGACTGATCTTGCGCTATCAGAACATACTTACACTTCTCTTCTGCCCTAATTTTTTTAACAGGCTAGTTCAATTTTATGTACAAATTGGAAGCAAGGCTGTTGGTAACTCCTGCAACAGACCAAGAGCCAGGAATGAAGGTAAAGCTGCTTTTCTTTATAATAAGCTTTTTGTATTTTTGGTCTTCTACAGTGATTTTGCCTTTTACTGCCTTTACAAAATAAAAAAGTTTGTTTTATTTTTAACATAAATCAGTTAACCCTTCAGTTTTCATAAATGGTGCAGAAAACTATTTACTTTTGGTCCACATTTGTATTTATAACTTTTTCCACCAAACCTAACGGTGATCTATCAGTAGGAGTAACTGTTGGAGCTGTGATGGTTTAGAAAGACAACATTAACAAGATAAGGAGTAATAGCTTTTATTAAACTGCTTGATAGTATTGGAAAACAGGTAAACTTACAAGTATGTAGGACTTTCTTCAGGTCTGAAATAAAAAGAATAAAATTAGAGTTCAGGATAAAGTGGGCAACCTCCATTTCTGACCTGAAGAAAAGCTGTGTGCCTGAAAACTTGTTCAGCTTCTCAGCTACACCAGTGGGTCTAATAGAAGATTGCCTTCCAACTCAAGCTTATGCATGATTTACCTGAAATTCAAAATTATAAAGCCACAGCTGAATAAATATTTAGTCTAAAGAAATTCATCTTTCCCAGCTGTCTCCTCTCTTATTTTATCCACATGCTTAGAGTTATTGGGACAGGGGGCTGATATTTGTGTTTGGGAAGGATCAGCAGAGTTTTGGGAGCAGATTCCCCATGTAAAGTCATCCAGTTGCATGAATCATAGAATCATAGAATGGTTTGGGTTGGAAGGGACCTTAAAAATCATATAGTTCCAACCGCCCTGCCATGGGCAGGGACACCTTCCACTGGACCAGGTTGCTCAAAGCCCCATCCAACCTGGCCTTGAACACTTCCAGGAGGTGACATCCACAACCTCTCTGGGCAACCTGTTTCAGTGCCTCACCACCCTCACAGTGAAGAACTTCTTCCTAACATCTAGTCTAAATCTACCCTCTTCCAGTTTAAAATGGTTACCCCTTGTCCTATCACTACACTCCCTATTAAAGAGCCCCTCCCCATCTTTCCTGTAGGCCCCCTTTCAGTATTGAAAGGCCGCTATAAGGTCTCCCCAGAGCCTTCTCTTCTCCAGGCTGAACAGCCTTAACTCTCTCAGCCTGTCCTCATAGGAGAGGTGCTCCAGCCCTCTGATCATCTTCGAGGCCCTCCTCTGGACCTGCTTGAGCAGGTCCATGTCTTTCTTATGTTGGGGTCCCCAGAGTTGAACACAGTACTCCAGGTGGGGTCTCACCAGAGCGGAGTAGAGGAAGAGAATCACTTCCCTCGACCTGCTGGTCACAATTCTCTTGATGCAGCCCAGGATAAGGTTGGCTTTCTGGGCTGCAAACGCACATTGTCGGGTCATATTGAGTTTCTGGTCATCCAACAGCCCTAAGTCCTTTATTTGCAGGGCTGCTCTCAATCCACTCATCACCCAGTGTGTATTTGTGCTTGGGATTGGCCCAACCCATGTGCAGGACCTTGCACTTGGCCTTGTTGAACTTCATAAGGTTCTCATGGACTCACTTCTCAAGCCTGTCAAGGTCTCTCTGGATGGTATCCCATCCCTCCAGCGTGTCGACCACACCACACAGCTTGGTGTCATCAGCAAACTTGCTGAGCGTGCAGTCAATCCCACTGTCCATGTCGCCAACAAAGATGTTAAACAACACCAGTCCCAACACCAACCCCTGAGGAATGCCACTCATCACTGATCTCCACTTGAACACGGAGTCGTTGACTGCAACTCTTTGAGTGTGACCATCTGGCCAATTCCTTATCCACCAAGTGGTCCATCCCTCAAATACATGTCTCTCCAATTTAGAGACAAGGATGTCGTGCGCAACAGTGTCAAACATTTTGCACAAGTCCAGGTAGATGATGTCCGTTGCTCTTCCCTTATCCACCAAAACTGTAACCCCATTACAGAAGGCCACCAAATTTGTCAGG
>NW_010973187.1:6878878-6945697 GCF_000737465.1 Haliaeetus leucocephalus
TGCCACAACTTCTCAAATATGATGAATAGTGAGTTAGCTGCTTCATCTGCAAGTTCCCTCAGGACCTGTGGATGCATCTCATCAGGTCGCGTGGACTTGTGCACCTTCAGGTTCCTTAGATGGTCTCAAACCCGATCCCCTCCTATAGTGGGCAGTTCTTCACTCTCCCAGTCCCTGCCCTTGCCTTCTGCAACTTGGGTGGTATGGCTGGAGCACTTGCTGGTGAAGACTGAGGCAAAAAAGTTGTTGGGTACTTCAGCCTTCTCCATGTCCCAGGTAACCAGGCCTCCTGTTTCCTTCTGGAGAGGTCCCACATTTTCCCTAGTCTTCCTTTTATCACTGATGTACCTATAGAAGCTTTTCTTGTTTCCCTTGACATCCCTGGCCAGATTTAATTTTATCAGGGCTTTGGCTTTCCTAACCTGATCCCTGGCTGCTTGGACAATTTCTCTGTATTCCTCCCAGGCTACCTGTCCTTGCTTCCGCTCTCTGTAGGCTTCCTTTTTGTGTCAGAGTTTGTCCAGGAGCTCCTTGTTCATCCACACAGGCCTCCTGGTGTTTTTGCCTGACTTCCTCTTTGTTGGGATGCATCACTCCTGAGCTTGGAGGAGGTGATCCTTGACTATTAACCAGCTTGCTTGGGCCCTTCTCCCCTCCAGGGCTGTATCCCATGGTACTCTACCAAGCAGATCCCTGAAGAGGCCAAAGTCTGCTCTCCTGAAGTCCAGGGTAGCGAGCTTCCTGTGCAGCCTCCTCACTGCCCTAAGGATCTTGAACTCCACCATTTCACAGTCACTGCAGCCAAGGCTGCCCTTGAGCTCCACATTCCCCACCAGCCCCTCCTTGTTGGTGAGAACAAGGTCCAGAATAGCACCTCTCCTTATTGGCTCCTCCATCACTTGGAGAAGGAAGTTATCACCAATACATTCCAGGAACCTTCTGGATTGCTTATGCCCTGCCGTGTCATCGCTCCAACAGATATCGGGGTGGTTGAAGTCCGCCATGAGGACCAGGGCTTGTGAACATGAGGCTGCTCCTACCTGTCTATAGAGGGCCTCATCTGCTCAGTCTTCCTGGTCGGGTGGCCTGTAGCAGACCCCCATTATAATGTCACCTTTCAATGAAGACAAACCACTGACATCTGGTAGATGAGAAAACTTCATTTTCCTCTCAGTGTAAATCATTTAACATCAGTGGGCTGTTTCCTGATGTGTGGCACTTACATTGATACTGACTCAGAACTGTCATCTTTCAGCACAGATTACAGTGAGGGTTTGATTCTTCTCTCATTTGCACCAGTATAAGACACAAGAAAATCCTTTCTTTGAACATAATCCAGTATAGAAGAGTTTTAAGAGAAGAAATATACTTAAGTGCTTCTTTCTTGTATTATCCCCTTTGATGAGCTCATAAGTGACTTCACAATTCTGCTATGTCCTAGTATTTGCCATACTGTGTGATAGATACCAAGACTATCTTAAATTATCTAAATACTATGATAATTAACTTTTAAGGATGCTGTGAACTTGCATAGGTAGCATGAGCATTGTGAACTACCCATATTGGGAGCCCAGCTATCAGAATTACAACTCAGTGTCCCACACAAAATGCAAGGATACCCAACATGAAATAAATACTGAATATATGAAGAATGTCACATTATTCCTATCGTTTCTGTGGTACAATCGTTAGTTTCACCAAGGTAGTAAAAGATTTGATCCTTTGAGTTTGGTGAAGACAAGCAGCTGGTGAGCCCACATCATCTTTGCAGTAGGACTTCGTCCACAGAATGCTCCTGGACCAGGAGATGCCAAAAGGGATGGGGAGATGCCAAAAGTCACGTGCACTGAACGGAGGTTGGCAGCTCCTGAGCACAGGCTGAAGAGTTGTCCCCCTTTGCTCTGTACAGTCAGACTAACTGTCTTTCTTAATTTTAAATATAGGGCTTATTGTTCAATACACAAATGACAACGGGATCACTTGGCATTTGCTGCGAGAGCTGGACTTCATGTCGTACCTGGAACCCCAAGTTGTTTCGATAGACTTACCTCGGGAGGCCAAAACCCCTGCCACCGCTTTCCGCTGGTGGCAGCCACAACATGGTAAGCAACACCATCCTAAAAATTCATTAAGCAGCTTTACATGACCCACATGTCAATGCTTCTCAGTGTGGACGTGTTCTGCAGAAACCTCAGCTTGCCAAAAAATACAGTATGGTGAACAGTTGGGTGCTGTAAGAACATATTTAGGCTTTCCTCAGTCACACTACAGACATGATTTTATTTACAGCAACAAGTGGAATAGTGGGCTAAGAGTAAAATTGTGTAAGAGCTAAATTTAAACCAAAGATGCTGAGACATAACAAAGGGGAGAGGAAAACAATATTACACAGAAAAGCCTAAATAAGATTAGAGGATTTACCTGAGTATAGAGTGACCTGGGATGCAAAATGGCTTGCACACTTTATCTCATTTTTTCTCTGTTTTGGAAGAGGAGGCATAACTTGGCCTTGAATCCACCTACCTGGTGGCTCCCTTCTCACTATTTTAATATCTCCACACTGCAAAACAGGACCCCCATCCCCTGCCATTTCTGGTGTCCCAGCACCCTGCTCCCCACTCCCCTGCCTTCTGCTGCACTTCCAAAGCCCACTCAGCCACTTCCCACATCCTCAGCTGAAAGTAAATCCCTAATGCTGACTGATACCTACAGCCGCTGTGAGAGCTACCAGCTTGCATGGGGGCATGCTACCACTATTAAATGTGTCCTGATTAAGTGTCTTGCCTTTGTGCAAGACAGCAGCTCCTGGATCCCTGCAGGAAATATAAGGTCATATTCAGAAATACAGCAGAGTACATTTTAACAGCAATTCCCTGGGGAGAAAAGCACACAGCTTACATTCAGGTAATTATGGTATGCAGCTTCTTGGATATAATCTATCATTTTGATGGCTGCTTTTTATTCGTACATTTTCTTACAATGTAGGTGCTGGAGTTAATTGTCCTCACTAGACAAGAGAGTAGGCAAAGCAAGAGGGATGTGATTTAGTTAAGCAGCCAGTTCATTTGGGAAAAATGCTGTGCACCACAGACCCTTGTTCTGCCACGATCATTTGCACTGGTGAATGGCACAATGTCAGACCCATTGCTCCCTACCTGTGTCCTGCCTGTGGCTGCTTGCTCTGTGGGCACCTAGATGACATCTGTCCTGGCTGAGAGCATTCACTCTAAGACCACCTGAAGGCAGTCCTGTGGCTCCTAGTAAGAGGGAGAGTTTATGACTGGAGGTTGAAATACCACCTTCCATACCAGTGCCCATAGATGACAACCACTCCTCATTACAGATATTAACTCCTTCGTAGACTGTCCTCTGTCTGCCATAACTCAGTGCAGAGTGGCCCTATCAGCCATGACCCACATTCCTCATAGTGGCAAGACAAAAGTCCTGGCACATTGCTGCGAGCTTACAATTTATTGCCAAGACTGAGATGCCTGTAGGCTAGAGAGCAAGAAAAGAGAGGTTTTCAGGAAGGAGAAAGTGAAGAGCACTTCTATGAATATCATCTATATCAAGAGCCTTCAGCATTTTCCTTTGTGTACTATCCTCTTCCATACAAAAGGTACTTTGGGAACTAGACAGAGGCCTTTTTGATTTAGCTGTGGGGAACTGCAGGAAGGTTTTGACCCATAAAATGAAAATCCCCAATCCAGAGGCTCAGGGAGTGTCTCATTCAAACACAGGAAGAGCGTATGATGATGAAGGCACTGAAGCTTGAGAAATGAAGAGGGAAATACCTGTGTTTATCCAAAATAGAAACATACTCCAGGTTCATCCTTGAGCCATGACTTAGTCTTGTTTAACAGTGCTCAGTCTACATGACTGAGCAGTGCTCACTGGGTGAACACAGGATATGGGCATAAAAAATAACTTACAGAGACTCCACTAACCTGCCCGTTCTGCTTTTTATAGGGAAGCATTCAGCTCAGTGGGCTTTGGATGATGTCCTTATTGGGATGAATGACAGCTCTCAGACTGGCTTCCAGGATAAATTTGATGGAACTGTGGATTTACAAGCAAGCTGGTACAGAATACAAGGAGGTCAAGTAGACATCGACTGCCTGTCTATGGATACAGCTCTGATGTTCAGTGAAAACACTGGTATGTGTCACCAAACATTGCTACATTTGTACGAGTCTATTTTACAAATTATTTATGGGTCAAGGTTTTACAAGATGGGAGCTATAGAAAAAATCAGGTATATAGTAATCTGCAGGAAAGAGAAGGCTGAAAAAAGGTGAAAATACAGATAACATTTGAATGACTACTGAAAGCATATGCATAAGGTATACTTTTTTTTGTCTGCTTTTCTCTTTTCTTAGGAAAACCTCGTTATGCGGAGACTTGGGACTTCCACGTATCAGCGTCCACTTTCTTGCAGTTTGAGCTGAGCATGGGTTGCAGCAAGCCATACAGCAATTCCCATAGCATTCACCTGCAGTATTCTTTAAACAATGGGAGAGACTGGCACCTGGTGACAGAGGAGTGCGTCCCTCCAACCATCGGCTGTCAGCACTACACGGAGAGCTCCATCTACACTTCAGAAAGATTCCAAAACTGGAAGAGAATTACAGTCTACCTCCCACCCTCAACCAAGTGAGCACTGTTCTTCTGGCTGTTTAGCATGATACAGATTTTGCTGATCTAATTTGAGCAAACATCCCCCAGCTTGGGAGTTTTCTGCATGTCTTTTAAATTATTCAATGTATGTTGTCACGCCATCGGAATTTTAAATTTCACTTCAAAATATTACATCAGATATAGTGTGAACTGCAGGAACTTAAGGAAGTAACACCTTTGGATGAGTGAATTCTTAAGTCTTGCCTATAATCTATGACAGCAAGAACAGGAATGCTACACCAAGCTTTTCTAACATTTACCCAATAAGAAGCAAAAATTAATGCCCTGAGCCATCCTTTCATATAAAAGTATTTTCTGTCATTGCACGTAAGTTGTCATCCAACATTTAGGCATGTTAGTTATGGCATCCAGCAAGTCAAAACACATGTTACTGGATGTGCCACCTCTGCCCTTTTGACTGGGAAGAGAGTTCCGCCTGCTTCCTAATGATATCACACGGTTGTAAATGGATGTGGCAGATATGCTGGCATCCGTCTCTGAATAAAACCGTGCACTGGTTTAGAAATAACAGATGATTATGATATTGCTTACCATTATTCTGAATAGTTCTGTAATTCTTCAAAGCACCCTGCACATTGCCTCTGCAAATTTCACCACCAAGAAAACACAGTGGTAAAAATGGGCACACAGTAAATGAACTAGTACTGGGGTTCACATCTTAGTTTCTAATTCCATAGTTCACTCCAGAGGACCACACATCTTCTTCCAAAGAATCTTCTTCACAAATATAATGATAACCTGATCCTGTCAAAGTCTGAGGGCAATTCTCTGTGCGTTGTCCACAGCACATTTCCTGCCTGAACAAATGGAAGATTATCTAACCCATAGGATTTTGATAGATTTTTGTTCCCAAAATACTTTCCTCATGTGACAAGGCAGTCGACAATCACAGCAGTGTGTATGCATGTGCATGTTTGTACATATATACTCATACGTTGTTATATATATGAAAATATGTAATCGTTTTTTCCTTACACAACACTTAGTAAAAATGAACTTTCATTACTTCTTACTTTATTGAAGCGATTATATTGTTTTAACTCTGCTAGCAACACATGGAGCTGTGGAATTCTAATGTAGCCAATAGTTTCTGCTCAACCACTTTGCTGACCAGCAAGAGTTGCAGCAATGTTGACTTTCTTCGTTTTCACTTTGAGCACCTTCCTTTAGAGTCTGCTGGAATTTTGCCTAAAAACTAACCTGAGAAATTGAAACTTCCAGTTTCAACTGGAATATTAATCTTTTCCAAATACAGGGAGTCATGCTTATTAATATGCTTTTCTTCTCCTAAAGTCTATGGCATTTTCTTTATTATTTAGCACTTTGTGGAGCAGACATTTTGAAGCCTGAAATACATTTACTCTGTTTTTTTCTAGCTCTCCCAGAACACGGTTCAGATGGATTCAGTACAACTATGCTTCTGGTGTTGATTCTTGGGCTATTGATAATGTGGTCCTGGCTACAGGGTGCCCCTGGATGTGCTCAGGCCACGGCATCTGTGATGCAGGTCATTGTGTGTAAGTAGCAACCTGCTTAACCTGCTTCATCGAAAGGATGTTGTGTTTTATCTAAGCCAGATGGATAACACCTTTTCCTCCCAATTTGTTGTTAGGTGTGACAGAGGCTTTGGTGGTCCGTACTGTGTCCCTGTCATTCCTCTGCCGTCTGTCCTGAAGGATGATTTCAATGGTAACTTGCATCCAGACCTTTGGCCTGAGGTCTACGGTGCTGAGAGGGGAAACCTGAATGGTGACACCATCAAGTCTGGAACAGCTCTCATTTTTAAAGGGGTCAGAGATTACTTACACTGAAAAATTGAACAAAAACCAGTAGACTTAAAAACAGAATGTAAATTTTTTGTTGTTTCCCCCCCATATGTTTATGTCAAAGTCTTTAGGCTAGAATTTGACATTTTCATTTTTCTTGTCTTTTTCTGCCCTAAATATGCACCATGTTTGTCACAGTTGTTTCTTATGAACAAATGGGTTTAATTTGTTTGTTAGCTATTACTTTCATTTGTGGTATAAATTCCTCCTTAACCACCAAAGGAAAAGAATGAAACTCTGCGGCTGAGATTCCTGAGGCCAAATGAGTGATTTGGAAATATGGTACACATTACAATCAACTGAGTTTGTGTCTTGAAATCCCCTGAATGGCTTTTGAGTATTTTGAATAATACAAATTAGTCAGCACTGTAGTCTGTGTAATCAGTGTTTGTGTAGTTAGCCTGTGTTTTACTTAATTCTATCGTTTTGAAGTTTTCTAGCTCTTTAAGAATTTTTTTTGTTAATTACAGGTTAAAAAAGGCCAGGAAATATCATATTTTCTGAACTTCTCAGTTCTTCAACAAAACACATAATAAAAAGACTTTTGTTCACATAAGCACACAAATTTTAAGCTCACACATGAGTCTTCATTTGACACTGTGAATTCAGGTGCCCCAAAAATGCAAAGTTTAATAATGTTTGGTGTAGAAATGAATTCTTTAGAAATATTTCTTTGCAAAACCTGGGTTCCAGTTCAACTCTTTACATCATTTAAATCACAAATCACAGGATGCAAATTGTCTAAAACTTTAATTGGTTGTTCCTGCTGGTTGTTCCCCTGGGGGAATGGGTCTGAGAAAGAGGGAAGCTCTTAGAGGTGGTTTGCCAGATCTCTGCAGAACAGGGACTGGCTCTGGCCCCAGGATCCACACAACACTGAGCTCATCTGTAGAGATGGACAGGACCTTAGGGTTCACAATGAGGTTTCCTGTCTGCTCCCTTTCATTACTGCTCTAAGTCAAGAGGTTGCCCCAGAAGAGGATATTTGTACAAAATATTTTTTGAGGCACGGAAAAGAGCTCCTAGAGAGGAGTCTTCCTGCCTGGAAATTAGGGTCCTTGGCTACTATACAATTTGCCCAAAAAATTAGTATACTAGCTTGGACTCAATATCTGAGTAAGTCAGAGCTTGCAGATCAGCTCACATCCCAGTGGTTCAGAGCATGAACTGAATGAGCTGTGCCTGTGTCTGTACCTGATCACGTAGCTGTGCCTCTGGTAGTGACACACACTTATACCTAGCCCTTTCCTTTACTATGGCTCACTTTGCCAAGGCTATCACTGTCCTCATTATCTGCCTGGGAGAAGGTGTAGAGCAAAGAACTGTCTCTCTCGCTGCCACCAGCAGTCAGTAACAGACAACGTCCAGACAACAGTAAGCTGCAGAGCATCTTCAATAGTGGGAACTGAGATTCACACTATATATTCTGTATTTGCAGGAAGGACTGAGAATGCTGGTTTCAAGAGATCTAGATTGCACTAATACCGTGTACATCCAATTTTCATTTAAATTTATTGCCAAAGGTAAGATCACTGTTGATTTCCTATCACTTCTCTAGCTTTATTCATACATACTAGCATCACAGAAAAGAAGATGGATTTACATTTTCAACTTCAGTGTACATGTTCATCAGTTTATGGTAGATAATGTCAGAATTTGTTTAGGATTCTGCATCATCCCTACCTTGCTACCAGCCTACATGGCTGTCTGTGCAGTTCCTAAGAAAAAAGTAAACTGTAGTGGTATCAAAACCAGCACAGCTAGTACAGTCTTTGAGCAGAAGAGAAACAAAATAGCTTAAGATTTTTTAGAGATTTTGCAGTATGTTGGGAAAAAAATGAATTTATCAGTTTTTTAAGTCATAAAATGGGGCCTATAGTAGATTACTTAAGGGACTGATAGTGAACTATAGGGTTTTTAATTTTCAAGCTTCAGTCCACTGCATTAAAAGCTCTTACCATTTGACTTCCTAGTAGGTATCTTAGAAATGACTAAAACTCCATAATTCTATTTAATTGTGTATGAAGAATAGGCTTTGCAAGCCAAGTTTACACGTTGGTGTAACAAGCTTGAGATAGTTTCTCTAGTACAAGTATTTTCAAGCCAATGATTCAGTCTTACCCTGCTCCAAGTCCTGCCATCTCTGGCTTTGCAAAATAATTTTATCCAAGTCAGAAGTGACATGGTGGAGACCCAATAACCTGGTTGAGGGTTTGAGTCACTACCAGGCAATTTCAGAAGTTTTTCCCAGCATTGCTTGTAGAACCAGCACTTCCAGTCTGAACCCTCAACATGCAAAAACTCCTCTCCCTTTGATGGAAGGTGGAAGACGTTCATAGCTTCTGCGGGAAGCTCAGCACTCTGGGACTGGACCCTAACTGACTTGCCATTTGCCAAAGGACAGCATGAAAATAGTTTTGAACCACCTCATTCTTCCTAAATAAATATCTTAGCCAAATGTCTGTATGGGCAAGTAAAAATGTACCTCTTTAATAGGCATTTAATCATATCTACTTGGCTATTTATTACTATTGTTTAAGTACTTATGGAAAAGAGAGAAAACAGTAACAGCCAGAAACATAACATGCCCCAAAACAATAACATGCCCAATATTTCATGTTTAAAAGCACAATCTTTGTGAAGACTTCTTTTACAGAACTATGCCTTGAAAATATTTCTACATATGATCCTTGCCAAAATATTAAAAAATATGATGAGTAAAAACATCATTCTGAAAGGCAGGAATAGCCAAAGGCTCAAGGCTGGGTTTTGACACTTGACCCACAAGAGGTAAAGCAGTGAAACTCCAGGACAAATCTTTTCTCATTAAATATATATGGCTTGCTAGCCCTAGGCCTGGATCCAGGACTTAGTCCCAACAAGCTCCCTAATATTGGATGCAAATCAACACAGCTGGGCACATCTCTAGCTCTAAGCATTAAGAGCAGTGTGTTGTTTACTGTTAATTGCCACAGATAAGCTGAAATCAGCTCCTGTCTGCAAATACCTCCTCCCTGCTCTGTTCCACATGCAGTGGTTGGAGACTTTGCGCTGGAGCAGAGTGGAGGGGGAGTGTGCACATCAGGCACTTTGGCTTCAGCAAATTTGGTTAATTTAAGAACAGAACATGGGAGAAACTTGCACAGTAATGCATAGTGAGGCAGGGATGAAGAAACTGTCCCTTAGTCCTTTTCTGCTGCTAGTTCCTGCCCTCAGACTGAGTTTTTGGGGACGTGCCATCACTGTGCCACAATACGAAGGGAGTAGAGAGTGTAAATTTGTCTGAGTGAGAACTCAGCTCAGAGATACCGTCACTCAGATGCTGATGTTCCTAGTCAGCAAGTCAGGCACAGACCAAACATACACTGGGAATGGAGCTTGTGTAGGGTAACCAGCATCAAGTGCAAGTGCTGGTCTTTAATCAGCATGTGTTAACAGCTAGGGCTGTAAACAGCCTTTATTGACTCTTTAAAGCTTTAAGTAGAAAAAGGAGGAATTGGTGGTCAGAAAATGCAAATTTTACTCTCAGTTCTAGCACTGATTTTTAGGCCTAGCTTAAAGCACAGAATATTGCTTTTTTTGTTGTTGTTAAAACATGCTAATAAAGATCCTCAGTGCTTTCCATCAATTATATGATTTCTGGGCATGAATGTGCTCGTATCAGTGTCTGCTGTCGGAGCCATAGACTATAAATTTGTGAGGATAAGGATGGTGTCTTTATCTGTGGGTGCTGCAGAAGGTGATGATAATGCCTGGTACCTGGGAAAAACAAACAAATAAATATTGAATTACTGAAAAATGTCTGTGGTAGAAGGAGCTGGTTTATTCTAATCTAAAAAATCATAACACTGAGATAGCTTCTCATCTAAGTAATTAACTGTGACTGTCGTGGTTTAACCCCAGCCAGCAACTAAGCACCACACAGCCGCTCACTCATTTCCCCCACACCCAGCAGGATGGAAGAGAGAATCGGAAAAAAAGTAAAACTCATGGGTTGAGATAAAGACAGTTTAATGGACAGAAAGGAAAATAATAATAACAATAACAATAATAATAAAAGAATCGGAACACTCAAACCAAGTGATGCACAATGCAATTGCTCACCACTCGCTGACCAATACCCAGTTAGTTCCCGAGCAGCAATCCGCCCCCCCGGTCAACTCCCCCCAGTTTACACACTGGGCATGACGTCACATGGTATGGAATATCCCTTTGGCCAGTTTGGGTCAGCTGTCCTGGCTGTGTCCCCTCCCAACTGCTTGTGCCCCTCCAGCCTTCTTGCTGGCTGGGCATGAGAAGCTGAAAAATCCTGGACTTAGTCTAAACACTACTTAGCAACAACTGAAAACATCAGTGTGTTATCAACATTCTTCTCATACTGAATCCAAAACATAACACTATATCAGCTACTAGAAAGAAAATTAACTCTATCAGCCAAAACGAGGACAGTGACCATACATGTAATGAACAGCAATGTAAATTTAGCCCCTAATTTATTAGCATTTTGCAGACACTCAAGCAAGGGAAAGCACAGGAACACGTATATGTACAATACACATGTAATGTCTCAACAGCTTAAGTTGTTGTTAAAGGAAGCCCATACTCTGTAATAGGTGTCAGAGTAACCTAACTGTATTTACACTTGAAGAAGTGTTTTTGAGCTAGTGCTTTTTAAAACCAGATTATAATGAATGTAAATGCATGTGCTCTCTGCTCCAGGCACCCCTGAGAGGTCTCATTCCATCCTGCTGCAATATTCTGTCAACGGTGGCATCACTTGGCACCTGATAGATGAGTTTTACTTCACACAGACTACAGATGTCCTCTTTATTAATGTTCCTCTGCCCTATGCAGCCCAAAGCAATGCAACGCGGTTCAGGCTCTGGCAACCTTACAACAACGGTAAGGAAGAGACACCTGTGGGACTCCAGGTCTACACTTGCACAGCTAAGCATCTGTAGGAGGCTAGATTTTTGAACTCAACAATAATAGACACTCTTAAATCATGTTTTCTTATATTTGAACTCCTTCAATTAAAATTATCGCAGGATTATGTTTACTGTTTTTGTAAAGCCACTGTATGGTCTAGAGTGAAAGTACCTTAACTTAATACCCCTTGACTGTGTGCAGAGGACTATCAGCTTTGGTCCTGGAGGGACTGGGAGATCAAGCAACACCAATAAAGTTAACTTCAGTCAGGTTCTTCTCATTATTTTTAATGGATCTGATTCTCGTTTACACTAAGGCCCCATTAGAATGCTCCAATTATACAAAAGTGTCCCAAGTGTAAATGGGAACTGGGCCTACCTTGCTCAGAATTAACTAGGCATTAAAAACCCATCTAGAAAGAGTATATAGTGAGCAGTTAATCTTTTGATTAAATTGTAAAGAACTGTAGAAAACCACAAGAGGAACGCAGCTCATTCCTCCTGATTACAGAAGATGTGCCAGCTGAAGAAAGCTCTCCTCTGCTCTCAGTTACTTTGAGCACATCTCTTAGCAGGAGCTGACATTAAGGGCTCTAAAGAATTCCAGCAATCATTTAGAGACAGTGATACAGCAACAATTTATTCCATGCAGGCAAATGCCTAGCACACCTCTAACAAAAAATCAAATTGAAATCCAGTCCTAAGAATCCAGTTCCAGTTCATTCTTCTGGTGGGTCCTGCCTAATACATTTAACTAAACTTTTCTTGCAGACGTTATCCTTAAGTAGTAATTTTATTTAAAAGAAGCCTTGAACTTTCTCCAATCAACACAAAGGCTTTTAGATAGATTAAAAAAACAGTTACACAAAAGATCTGGCAATCTAATCCTTCCTTTCCAGTTTGAAATCACCAGTTTTTCAACATATTTGAATTCATAATCCATTGGAGAGAAGGTCACTCAGAGTTGCCTTCTCTCTTGAAGAGCTCTTGCCAGGTAAACACAGGCTGCTGAGTGCAAGGAAAAAGGTGTAGAATGAAATCATCCTTTCAGGCTGCTTGAGCTGTACAGCAACTTCTCATTTAGATGATTCTTAATTAAAGAAGACATTGATGCTACAGTTTCAAAGTAAATGTGATTTTAACAGAAGATAATTGTTCAACACAGGTTTTTCACTCTTCAGTTTGCTGTGACTTCTATAAATTTTAGAGGAATAAAAGTTAATTCTGTAGGGTCAGGCTGCAGACCAGTATGGGGACTATTTTCATGGAAAAAAGAAAATTTTATATCTCCCATTTGCATTTTCATGGAAAATGAAAATAGTGAAGCCACGCTTTTAGCACCCTTTTCTCCATGTAATCCATAAATACTGGCTACTGTTCTTCTCTCTAATAATAGTAGTATTAGGTCTTAATAGGAATGTTCTGCTTTTCTTTCTAGGCAAAAAAGAAGAAATCTGGATTATTGATGACTTCATTATTGATGGAAATAACCTAAAGAATCCCATGATCCTTTTGGATACATTTGACTTCGGTCCCAAAGAGGACAACTGGTTTTTCTATCCTGGTGGAAACATTGGGCTTTATTGCCCATATTCATCTAAAGGAGCTCCGTAAGCATCTCTCAGCAATAAATTAGAAAGAAGTGACTGTGTAATAAACTGAGTCTAAAGTACTCCTTTCTTTTTTTTACAGGGAAGAAGATTCGGCTATGGTATTTGTTTCAAATGAAGTTGGAGAACACTCCATTACAACAAGGGACCTGAGTGTAAATGAAAACACTATAATCCAATTTGAGGTACTTGTCCTCAGAAAGTTATTTTGCCTTTTGCTTGGAGAGTTCTGTTCTTTCAGGTTCTGCTCTTTGGTGTATTTGCTGAGCTGTTAGGTTTGCCAAGAAGAGAAGCCTGTCTAATCTCCCTTGTAATTGCTTTGATATTACTTTCCCTCATGTAGGTGTATCATGAAGCTTTTTCTACACAGATAAGGGAAATTTCTGCCTCAAAGTCTTCTGCTTTCTTGCCTAAATTACTACTTTGTCCATGCCTGTATACTTGCACGGATAGCATTAAAGTCCATGTCCTACGAGTTGGAGAGTCACCACTGGCAGACAAGACGATGAGCAAAATATAATGAGGGTCCATATTGCCACTTCACAGCCTGCTCAGGCTAAGTGTGCAGCATTTCCATGAGCTGACCCAGTGGAAAGCTATGACTTCATCTGTGACACTAGAAATTAATTTTTCCTACCTGCTGGCTTAACTTCACTGTTGTACTTTCTCAGAGAGCCAAGGTTCTGCTTTCCTTTTGCTTCTACCCATGCTTTCATAGACACCCTAGAGGAAGCTGTTCTTTGGCCATGATGGCCTGAATTCATCCCACCTTAGGGAGTTATCTAAACCTCATGAATAAGGAGCATATTTTTTTTGCTTCTCATATAGTCAGTGTAAACAGGTACCCCAATGACAACACATAGTCTAAATTAAACTGTGTTTCTGGTTTATCCTAAAATCTAAACTGTGCATTGGCTAGGGCAGCTACTGAGGGGAGTAACCATTTAGCCTAGTATGTATTAGTTTAGAGGGGTCATTATATTGTAATCGAGAAATTGTAAAAGAATCTTTCATGTAAATTGCCATGCCACAATTACCAGGCTGCTTTTAACAAAGATGTAGCATGCTGTAGCGTTAAACAGCAAATGATACCAGTTTATAAACAATTTCTAAAATTATACTAAGGGTTTTCCAAGAAAACTAGGTTTAGCTGTGTACTCATGCACGCTTCAGTTTGTCATGCAACTAATTTATAAATTATTGAATGCAAACCATTTTCTGTTTTAAAATATAGATTACAGCCTGTAGAACAAAAATGTTTGAGGTCACTTTAAGACATTCATAAGTCTTCAGAGCATTAACCTCATAAAATCTACATTCTTACTCCCATATGTGGTCAGAACATTGTTTTCAGCTCACGTTTTTGAGGACGTTAGTATAAATGAAGAAGTTATGCATAATGCAGTAGAGTTTCTTTCTATGTCTCAAGAGTCAAAACCTATATTGGGTCAAGCATTTCTCTAAGCTTCCAGATGAGTAGACAACCCTTCTAGTCAAATGTAGGTTGATGGGATGCATGTGCGCTGAGCAGTGATGAAGGAAATTCGATGTAGGATACGTTTTCAACATTCATGCACAGTTCTAAGTATTACTGCATTTTAGAAATAAATAGATTTTCATTACAGAGCAGCATGTTAGAAAGACACTTATTTTCTATTACAAAGATAAGTAAAAACCCCAAAATATTTCATAGTTCTAGTACAGGCTTTGTATTACATCAGCAATGGGTTTTTATTTATTGCATGGTAAGTATAGTACATCTTATTTTATATGATAGTCACCCTGTAAGGGAACTAATTCTTCTTTTATATAACCAATTGGAAACTAAAAGAACATCTTAATATCAGTGTGAAAGAAAAGCAGACTAATTTGCACTGGGTGCATGGAGAAAATATGTCTTAAGAGGTCTCAGATTCTGTACAAAACATCATTTTATGTTTTCTTTGGTAGTAGAATGGTTGTGCATGTTAGTTTTCTGCCTTTTCTACTGTTCTCTACATCAGGAAACTTGTAAGAACACCATGAGAAGTTTGACACTGCCAAACTATGTTTTGGTGTGACAGTGAATCTAAATCCAATCCAGCTATGATACTCTTTTAATGCTGTCTCCTAGGGCTTTGCTGCTATACATGAGCAAATGGGTAGAGAGTATGAAAGCTGAAGAGCATATTGAAGTGATACAGCACACAATCTGTGGCATAAGGGTGGGTTTTTTTGGAAGTGTAACATAAAAGAGGACCACAGTGCAACTCAGCAATTAATAAAAAGTTTATGTTTGCACATTTTGTTTTAATATTTCTGGCTTTAAAAATGCACTTTTTTTTTGTGCTGTGATTACTTCAGTACCTGCCAGCAGACTGCAAGAGCTCATGCATTTGCTCCAGCAATGTTAGCAACTCTCCTTTGGGATTTTGTCTAATTAACTTTATGGTTTTCTCTTAGTAGAAGTAGTTGGGGATTTCATATTACATTCATTTTATGATAAGCCAGAGTGCGGTATGCCCATGTACTGGTAGGGCAATGTGCAAGAGTTCATGTTCATGTTCTGAGTGCATCACCCCAGTTGTTAAATGAGTTCCCAAATCACCATTTTCGTGGGCTAAATAAATACCATACCAAATGGGGGAGGCTGACTAAGACAAGGAGTGATTAGGAGTCCCACAGCCTGCCCTGTGTCATTCTCTGCATTTCATGTCTTGGCCTCCAGATCAATATTGGCTGCACCACTGATAGCTCCTCTGCTGACCCAGTAAAGCTGGAGTTCTCACGAGATCTGGGGGCAACCTGGCACCTGCTGCTCCCCTTGTGCTACAGCAGCAGCAGCCACCTCAGCTCCCTGTGCTCCACTGAGCATCACCCAAGTAGCACTTACTACGCAGGCACCACCCAGGGCTGGAGAAGGGAGGTCATTCACTTTGGAAAACTGCACCTCTGTGGGTAAGTGTCCAGCTCCTATTCCTGCCCAGCTGCTTGTTGGTTTGTTTTTATTTCTGTTTTCCAACCAAAATGTTCTCCCAGCGCAAGAGTGGTGCATAAGAACTGTGGCACTAGAGCAGACCTGATGACCAATTTTTCTCTGCTTTTTGTCCCGAATGTTAGTTAGTGTTCAGGTGATTCCCAAAAATATGCTGGGCCTAACACTAATGCAGAATAACCACAGATAATTTCCTATTTATCCAAATATCTAACCGGTGACATTTTTATGAAAGTGTGTTGCCTGGTAAAATTAATCCAGAGCTGACTGTCCTTAAACTGCTTTGAATGTTCTTTACTGCAGTGCATTAGCCATTTGAATTCATCAGGGATATTCTTGCATGAAACTGGAGATCCATTTGAAAATGCAGTAAAATGTGAGCTTATATAAACTTGATTCTACTTCAATGTAAGGAAATGGACTGATCTAAATACTCAAGGTCTCTTGTAGCTGTAAAGTTCTCTGATTCTGAGAAATTAACTGCTGCAGTCACTCAGAAACTTGAAGTTTGTGGAACAAACCAGATTGGAAGATAATAGATACATAGCATAGAAAAACAGTATGTGCTAGCAGGCATAATAATATGTAACTTTTCAAAGTACAAAACAGTACTGTTTACTTTTTCAGGGAAAACTGTCTTCTAGCATCAACTCAGTTTTTGTAAAAAAACACATCATTAAGGATGAAACTGTAGCATGTATGAATGAAAATGAGCTATGCAACTATGAGACTGAGTATGAAACTACTGCATGCAGTGGGCCCTCTACTGAATAAGCAGCCCTATATGTGCCTCTGAAAATATCAAAAGACCTGTATAAGAGATGAGAACCAAGTTTGGAAAGCCTGGATCTTTAATAATTTAAGAAAATGTTTAAATTTTAAATGTGAATTTTCTGGTTTATGACAGTTAACGTTTCAAGCATGGAATAGGTAACCATCTCTTGCAGCAGCTCATTTGTCCTTCTGGTTTTGCCCAAAAGAATTTCATTTGACCCTTTACCCAACTACCAATACATCCCTCCAAATGAAAATTTTGACTGTGCAGACTCCTAACTCAGTTAAGCCTTCCAGGTATTTTTAGTCCTCTGTTCCTGACTGTTGCTATCCTGTTCACCTGCCTTCCCTCCTATTCCTGGCCCAACATGCGAGGCCAGAAGCCAATTGCTGATAGCCTGCCAAACCCAGCAACACAGAGCAGCTTCCATGGAGCATTCGGTGCCATGAAATTCTTGGGCCAGAGGGCTGAAGGGGGATTTTCTCCACCAGAATCCACTGGAATAACAAGAAGAAAACTCCAAACCTGACTCCTTGCGTAATTATAAAAACAACCCAGCCTTTTGTTCCCCAAAGTGTCAAGTGATTATATTTAAATGAAGATGAAGACATTTTCAGTTACTTCCACTACATATGTTATTTTAGAAATTAACATATGTTCTCAGCAGACAGCTGTAACTTAGTAGTCCACTTATGTCCTGAAGGAAAAGCCCAGAGCCTGGTCAGCCGGTGAAGAAACCCCTACTGACTTCAGCAAGACCGGTATTTCACTCTCTGCTTCAGACACAAGTCACGCTTAACCCTTGCCAGAGAAGGACCTGACGTGCCTCAGGGGTGGGATGAATCCAGCCCCTGGGGCAGAGATCTCCTGTGAAGAGGAGCTTACAACACCTCCAGCCTCACACTTGTGTCCTTCACCTCAGGGTGCACTAAAATGTTTTTGACTTCCAGCAGGACTCCGGTTCTCGGGTAGCTTTCTTGAAACTCTTAGTAGTATCCCCACCCATCAGCTATCCCTTATCACCTGAATCCCCTCACAAAAATTCCTTTTTAGCAAATCAAGACCAAAAAAACTCATCAGCTACCAGTGCTATTGATTCACCTGCTGCACTTGGATATCTCTAATAAGGCACATTAAACATGCAAGGCAATTAAGTGCTTTTCCCTTCTCGCTCTTCTGGTTTCCTTCCTCCTTTAAAACATTTTCTCAATTGGGAATAAAATTAGTCTCTCAAGTGTTTTTCCCCATTTCAGTTTGTTTTCCCTCCTTCCCCAGTCCGTTCCTCTTTATATGCAGCATTGATGTGAGTAGCACTTAGGAGGTGAATTAAAAATGACAGGGCAGCACCCAAAGGAAAATATAGTTTAGATTAACAACTTGCAATATCAGTCTGGTTTAAGATTAAGCCACCCGAAAGCAAGCTGAATACCTGGTGACATGGCAGATCATGTCTTCTTTCCACATAATTGAGGGTGAGATCCTACCACCCCAGCTCCACAGGTGGTCTCCCTGGGGGCAGGGTGGCAGCGTTAAGTAGGATTTCACTCTCCAGGAGAGGGTGAAAGTAGCCCAGTCTGACCCAGACACTGTACGCCAAAGCAGAAGAAAATCCATCAGATGATGGCCATTCATCCTCCCCATGAACGATGAAGAGAAGAGTGGTTAGATTTCAAATCCCATTTTCAAGTCCATCATTCAGTTTTGGTATTACAACTAATGAATAATGTTATTTTTATTTCTGTCCATACTTGGGTTAAACGTCAACATAAAGATGCATGAGGTACTGAAGGAATTAGATATAGCTATTTATCAAGCCAGTTCCAACAGAAAAAATACTATATATATGCGTAGTTTGGTGTATATATGGAATACAGAAAAGATGGAACTGTTATTTAAAGTAAGTACACTTTATGCCTTTTTCAGGTTGGCAAGGTTCAGATGGTACCAAGGATTTTACCCTGCTGGATCCCAGCCAGTGACTTGGGCCATTGACAACGTGTACATCGGCCCGCAGTGCGAGGAGATGTGCAATGGGCACGGCAGCTGTATCAATGGCACAAAGTGCATCTGTGACCCCGGGTACTCTGGGCCAACCTGCAAAATAAGTACCAAGAACTCCGACTTCCTTAAGGATGATTTTGAAGGTATCTCTTTGGGGGGTGTCTGAATTCTGCCTGTCTTAGTGAAACCCAGCACTCAGGGGATAAAACAGCAAAGTCTTCCTCACTGCTGCATGCTTCTGAATGTAATTTGTGCTGTGGAGGTATTCACATAAACGAAGTAGTTTAGATGTCATTCTCAAGCATGGTTTGTGAATGTCTGATGGCTATCAGTTGTCTGGTGTGGAGCGTTTGACTCTTTGTGAAGTTGTTAAAATCTTCACCAAAACAGAATTTCCTGAAACTGCATGTAGAAAATAATTTTAGAAGAAAATGGCAGTTTGATGGTAGTTTGACTTCAGCACAGACAGAATGCATGCAAGCGAGGCAAACAATGGAGGGCTTTAAGGTTGTGTGGTTTCTCACTACAAGGGAAATCTAAGTGGCCTTAATATGGCAAACATCATTTCAGAGCAGACCATGTGTCTCAGTGGTGAGGGCCACTGCTTGGCAGGCACAGCAGACCCCAAGCGAGCAGTGCCAGGAGGGAACCCAAAGCCTCATGCGTGCCTAGGTACATACAGCATCCACACACACAACTCTAAAACCACCTCGAGGTTTCCCCTGCTAGCAAGCATGGCAAGAAAAGCATGTTTTGAATAAAGCAGCACCTGTAAACCAAACTCAGCCCTTCATAGGTGCTGCTGTTCATTTTCAATTTTGCCAGCCCTTGCTTGCATGCTACCACATGGCACTCAAAGTTTCTTTTACAGACCTGGGTACTTTGTTGTTATCTTTGAAAGAAAATGAAGAAAAGTAGAAAATCCTGTGAATAACTGGAGACTATGACCCAAACTTCATACTTCTGTGTTTATTTTGTTTATTTTATTTTGATTCATGGCAGTCTTCTAGAAAACATTGCATCGGAAATACTACATATTTGTTCACTCTGCATGTGATGTTTAATTTAGCTCTCCTCCTCTGGAAATAGTACTCTTGCAGTAGGAGCGCTTTAGAGTAAATCATAAATATGTATTTACTTTGTATTCAGGTCAGCTGGAGTCAGATAGGTTCCTGCTTGTAAGTGGTGGAAAGCCATCAAGGAAATGTGGTATCATGTCTGGAGGAAACAACCTTTTCTTTAATGAAGAAGGCTTACGTATGCTGATGACTCGAGACCTAGATTTGTCACAAGCAAGGTAACACAATTTCAAAGTTCTTTCAGGATTTCACTGAAGAAATAATATACTGAAGAATAATACATATGTGGTAGTTCTGTGGTAAAGGCAAGCTGATATATTCTGTGGTCTTTACTCTAGCAAATATTCCATTTTAACCACTGTTACCATTTTAAATTAAATTTAACTTGAACTTTAATGGGATTAACCATTTAAATGATACTTTTTTCCTTGAATAAGAACTCCAGGATCTGATGCCACACCTTCAGTAGTTTATGCAAGTTTTTATTTCTTAAATGCATAACATGAGAAATAAATTGCACGTCACATGCTCTGCTTGTCTTACAGTTTGTTGTATTATGAACCATTGCTGAAACAGGAGTATCTGCTGCCAGTGTAATTCTCACATTCATCATCTCATAATTCTTTCATTTCTGAAGCTTACTTCCTTCTTATTGTGCACATTTCTTTCCAATAATTCACTGAGAAATTCCCAGCAAGCTGTCATCAGCTACACTGAGCACAGCAATTGAAAAACAAATATTTTTAGTGTATTTAGAGATTCTGTTGTATCATTACAGCCTGCAGAGGAGATACCTGATGAGTGAGACATGCTAAGCAAGCCACATTAAAAAAATTTACACTAATACAAATTAAACCACATTCTAATTGCATGCATGCTAACAAATAGCCATAATTTTCTAATTTATTCAATATCTTAGCTTATATCCTTATATTATTACTTCAGAGAGATTGCATTTTCTCTGGGACTTTTCTCTACTGATCTCTTGTAAACACCCTACTCTTCTCTGATGTTCTGTGGGAAACACTTTAATAGGCACTTCATCTCTTTTTGGCTTGTCTTCATTAGCATTGAAGCTTTAAATTATGGTTTAATTGCAGAGCCTCATGGCCGGATGACCTAATTTCTAACCATTATATTTTTTAGATCAGCAACTAGCTAACCCTCAGTGAGGTGTAATATTAAAGATCCCTGTACTGAATTTGTAAGATTCCTTACAGCAAACTTTTTTCAGAACTTGGTAAACACAAACATCAATTCTCTGCACTAATTTGATTTCCTATACCGTTCTGAAATTAAAAGATTGTTTAACAAAAGATACAAGAGATCTTGTAAGTTGCTCCATTAGTCTAAATGACATGTTTTTCTTACTGCTCATGTTCAAAGAACTGTCATTTATCTCTTCTCCATGATAGTCTGTAGCTGGATTTGCATATATTGACCTCAAGGTGTTATATGGACATCAATGACTTCTGTCTTAGTAAAAGGAAAACAAAGCAGTACGTTTAATTTCTTGTATACGCTGATGAAAAGTAACAGTTATTAACAAATAACTGTATGCTCTATTCTGAACAGCAAGGCAGACAGCAGCGGCGTTGCTGGGGGCTGCTCTTTAGCAACCTAAAGTAATTGCAGTGGGATTTTCTTAATTTCCAGGCTGACTCTGTTGGCCACCTGCAAAGCACAACAGATCTGGGGAGACGTTTCAATTTATGGCAGGAATTATGAGAACCAGCGTTTCTAATGGATCTTTTAAAGGGTACTAGACTCAGTAGTCACCTTAAAACCTCCCCTTTTCTTCCAAGGAGATCTCCTGAAGTACAGAGGCAAACAGTGCTGTTGGTGCTGCAAGCCCCGCTCAGCACTCGGGGATTGCAAGTGGACTCTGCAATCCACTGTCCCCTCCCATGATATCTACATTTTAAAGAATTTAACACAGGGGACAGTGTATCACCATCATGGTGATGCCAGTAGCTGAAGCTGCACAGCATGAAATATCAGTAGGGACAGCATATTTTAGGTATCACACCTGATCAAATCCTTTTCAATTCTGAATTACTAGAAGAATATCCACACATTTTAGTGTTACTAGATCTACAAAAAACTTTGCTTTTCCATTTCAAAACAGGCAGAAGCTTTGCAAAATATCTGTGGGATGAGAAGAGAGATATTTAAAATTACTAACTTTTTAATCTGCTAGATGTTACGTTACCTATATTTGAGTGGGTTATTATTATAGTAGTAAAAATTCGGATAAAAGAATAGCAATCCACAGAGAGCAGATTCTACAGAGACAAGGTCACCTGGGTTTATTTCCTTTGAATTATGTGGTGAATGTCAGAGTAAATCTGAGGAGGCACAAAGACTTGCCAGCAGTGAATCCAAGCCATTACAGTTGATATGTTGATCCATGAGGGTCCCCAGTGCTCCTTTACAGCACAAGCAATATGTTATGTCTGGGATGTGGAGTTGGATATAATCTATAGCGAAGGAAGTTATATACAGTAGCAAGAGAAACCATGAGTCACAGTGAGGACTAGAATTAATTGACTTGCGGGTCTGGTGTTTTATTGAAGCTTTGTCTGCCCAGCACCTCTGCAGCCTCCACTCTCAGCGGATCTACCTGCAGATCAAACCAGAGCAAGACTTTTGATATAAAACTTCTTTTGCACCGTTTCATTTAACAGTGAGCCAGGCAGCACTAATGTAATAATAATTAGAACAGATACAACACTCTAAAGCTGTGCAAAAGCTGTGCAAACATGAATTAATACTTGTAATATCCCTGCGAGTCCAATAGGTAAATATCATTACAGCAGCAGTTCCTTCCACTCCAAGTGCATAGTAGAGCTATTTATGAGCATCAGCTAATGGGAAGAATTTCGCAGTTTGATATGAGTCTATTGTGCTGCTTTGGAGAAGCCAATTAAATAGGGGATGAAAGCGCTGGTGTCCCTGGGTGGCTTGGGCTGGCTTCAGGGAAGCCAGCACGTTTAAGCGATGTGATTTAGACAAATTTCCCAGGCTGCCTAAATGGACAAAATGATCCCTGAAAATGAAAAGTGCTTTGTTCTCCTGTCCAGATTTTCTCTGGTTTATGCCAATGGAAAACCAGGATGCTTATTTTGAATTTAAGCATTTCAGCAAATTCATAGCAAATTATGATCTACTTAGGGCACCATTGCTTTTCTGCCACTAAAATCTGTACTCGTGGGCTACAAGATAAGAATTTCACCCAGAATTACGTTTCTGATATTTGCAATACCACCTGCTGTGCAGACAAAAGCTCAAAACATAAATGACCAGCTTCGTTCAGCCTCTTCTGCCTGGCAAACTACCACACAGACAAAATGAATTTTTGTCGTCCCACCTGTCTGTCTACTTCTATTCTGGAGGCTTTATAAAGGAAAGCATAAGATCTCCTAAAGCTGACTCTTACAGCAGGAAATCACGGGGCTAGTCAATAGACAAACTCCAAGTCTCTCTAGTTGGTTATCTAGGATGTTGCAGAAAAGAAATCTTTCCAGTAATTGCTCCCTCTGTTAGATTTGTGCAGTTCTTCATGAGACTGGGATGTGGCAAGGGGGTGCCAGACCCCAGGAGCCAGCCTGTGCTGCTGCAGTATTCACTCAACGGGGGCCTGACGTGGAGCCTTCTCCAGGAGTTCCTCTTCAGTAACTCCAGCAACGTGGGACGATACGTTGCCCTGGAAATTCCCTTGAAGGCCCGTTCCAGCTCCACTCGGCTTCGCTGGTGGCAACCATCTGAGAACGGGCATTTCTACAGTCCCTGGGTAATCGACCAGGTAAGGAAACCTCTGGGTTGGTTTTTTTAATACAACTCTAGACTGTTTTCAGTCTTAATATTTCCTGTTTGTTTGTGTATGTCATTTCACTGGGTCAAGCAAGAATGCTTTGTATAAGGATATTCCAGAATTATAGTAATCTAGCAAAATAATAGAGCACAATTACTGTTTGCTAATCTTGTGTTTTTAAAGCACCCTTCCATGCAGGGTACTGAACTCCCATTTTGGAGCTAGGGAAGTCTTTTATATATGGGTAGAGCCTCAGGTTCACATTGCAGAAGGCCTTACCATGCAACATGCAAGTCTGAGTTTAAACTTCAAAAAACTTCATTTAAAATCTATCCAAATATGTGACTGGCTTGGTAGAATGTAATAGAAAAAAATATTAAAAATGTCAATCTATATCCATCTTCTAAATTTGAAAACAAGGTTTTGTTTCATATTTGGGATTTGCTTCTATAAAGATTATTGTGTTGCTTTGTATGACTTGGTATAAATTTCAAGAAACCCCACTAAAGTGATTGGTCTCTAAGTCATGTTATTGGGCTCTCCAAGTTCAACTTACTTCAATATTTATGAATGTTTTTTTTAAAGGAAATAGTTCAGGTCCTTAGGAGAAAGCCAGAAACTGAACTCCCAGCCATGTTTAATGATATGGTTACAAAATTTTACTTCCCATCCCTCCATTTAAAAATGAAAAAATCCTCATTCTTTCATTCCTATTATCTTCATTGAATGTAGTTATATTAGTTCAGAACAATCAGAAACTGAATTCAGAGTAACAAATGAAGATTAATTCTACCTTGCTTGCTGATGAATAGTAAAATGCTGACGTCTTACAGTCAGTGGCAAAACAGAGCCTGCTTCCCCAGTTCTATCAGCAGATGCAATCTGATAGTAGTGCACCAGATTATAGTAGAGCTGAACAGTCAGTAGGAAAAAAGACAGTGTAATCACTTTGCACCTACCACCATTTATTTTTGTGAGCAGTTTTACTTCATCCAGGATGGAGTTTACCTCCCTAAACTTTAGATTTGTATAGCTGAGCTGATCTCTTTAGGACCCCTTTATAGGAAAAAGATATTCCCCTTCCTCATAACCTAAACTCTTTACAAAGTAAATTTGTCCATTTTGGACCAGCAGAATATATATGCATAGATCGGTAAATCTCTTCCTCCTCCAGGATGCTATGTCATGTGTATATTTGTGAAAACTTCTAGACATTTTTTTCTTTTCAATAACAATTCCTTTCCTAATATTTCAGATTCTTATTGGAGGAAACATCTCTGGCAATACAGTATTAGAAGATGATTTCACCACACTGGATAGTAGAAAGTGGCTACTCCATCCTGGTGGAACAAAGATGCCAGTCTGTGGCTCTACTGGGGATGCTCTAGTGTTCATTGAGAAAGCTAGCACCCGCTATGTTGTCACCACTGACATTGTTGTCAATGAAGACTCTTTCTTGCAAATAGATTTTGCAGCATCCTGCTCTGTCACAGACTCCTGTTATGGTAATCACTTCGTAGTAATTCCTGACCTTCCTCTTCCTCTCCTCTACAGGAAAGTTCGCTTGTTTTCTGGTTCCATTATTCATCATAATGAGAACTGAGAAACAAAAGCAAGCTGCATGTTTCTGTTAGAAATTGTAATACCATCTTTTTTATTCTAGGGGTCTGAAGTCTAAGATAAACTAAAGTACATTATTCCCTCTGAGCACTTAAGTTGCGGTTCAGTTCACTTAAGAAAAAACTAACAGCTGTCTTTCTTACTCAAATCCATTTGCCAGTATATGGTATCCACTGCTTGGGGTGATCTTGTGGTTCTAATAATAAGCAGCTGGGTGTTCCCAGGATATGTTTCTTGCTTTGTGGTTTTGCATTTTTCGTGAAGTAAGTCTCAGTTCAGACCTCACTTGCACCTGTATAACTGAGAAATCATTTATATCAGCATATATCTGGCACACGCTAAGTCAGCATCAACTGCAAAAATTTGTATCATCCATATGAAATAATAAACATGTGTATATATATATATGTATGTATAAATGCATGCATAAATATATGCACATATATGTGTATATATACAAATGATGCAATTTTTAATTGCCTAGCTTCTTTTTTTCCCATATGATGTGTATTCAGTGCAGAGCATGCTTTTATATGTGTGTGTATATATATATACACACATACACATATAAACAAAAACATGCTCTGCACTCAATACGTATCACACAGAAATTAAAAATTGGTTCATTATGTGAATTTTAAGATGCACAAGAAGTAGGTCTTCCTAGCTTTTGAATGCTTGTTTGTACATCTTAAATTACATTCTTTTAGCATAGGGGTTTGGGGTATAGATTTTTTTTATGAGGAGGAGAATACAATCTGTTGCAGCATGTAGCATGTGTTAATTCACTGAGCTGCTGAATATTCTCTAGAATTCTGCATAAAAATGTGTCCTGTTCTTATCTCAACCCACAAGTTTTACTTTTTTTTCCCTGATTCTCTCCCCCATCCCACTGGGGCGGGGGGGGGAGTGAGTGAGCAGCTGTGTGGAGCTTAGTTCCTGGCTGGGGTTAAACCACGACAAAATGGAAGAAGATTTTACATGAAGTCCCAGAAGTTGCTTCTCTGATTTTGCTGTTCTGAAGTCAATGGAAGTAACTGAGATATCTTATTCACATGCTTAACAGTATTTTTTCCTTTTGTTATTAAAAAGACTGCGGCATCCTAAGGTCATCTCTGCTAAGTTTAAAAGTGTTTTGGCAGCTTAGCTATATACTAGCAAAGAAACAGGTCATTCTTTTTTTGTTTCTTTGTCTACTAAACTTACCGTTATCTTAACTTAGTGTTAAATTAGGCAGGACACTACCTAATCATGCTTTCAGTCATGATGAGCAAAGCATTTCATTTTAGTGACAGAGATTTAACACTAAAAACTCACTTACCCTTGTTTGTAACCACTTCTCCTTGTATTTCTATAGCACTGTCTTCTGTGTGTAGACATCAAGTAGGACCGACTGGGTGATTAAGGGTCATTCTCTGTGCATGAGGGTAGAAGAAATGGGTCTGTACTAATCTGAAAAGATAGCAGATTTATCACCCCTGTCAGTGCAACCACGCTCCATGTTTTACACAGCCAGAATGCCTGGCAGCTGGAACATTTACTTCAAGTTACAGTTCTGTGCCTATTATTATTTACTTTTTAATGGCTGTATAAAAGTTTAACTTGAAGTACTTAGTGAGCTTGACTAACCTTCATTTTTCATAATAAAAGTTTATAAGCCATAAACATCAAAACAATGAAATTGGTGATTTTTGCTGAGAAATTAATACATTAGTTCAATATGGCTAGACTGTGTTTGAATGAAAACAAGCTCACTGACTAACAAACTCAATTTAAAATTGTTTATGCTGGATAATGAAATGAGCTGATCTGGAGGGGGATGGAAGAGTGAGTAAACCATCTTGTGACAGAGCCAAAAGTTTGAATTTGAGTGTTGTTCTGCCTTACACAACAATTATGTCCGGCTGAATCTCATCCTTCAGCCTGAAAAACAAAAAAAGTTGCTGGTCATGATGCTGTCACATCACTCTCTTGCACACTGCAGCTACAGAAATTGGCTTGACTTAACCCTGGCAACTTGATAGATGACTTTGTCTTTGCACCTGCAGTCCCTTGAGTTAGGTGGTGGATGTGGAGGGGTACCGCAGCCTTCTCGTGAGCTATACCTGCTCAGCAACATGTAACATATACAGCACTGCCACCGAAGGGGGTAGCTTTGTGCTACTGACAAAAGGGTTTGAAAAATTTTGAGTGGTTATTTTGTCAGCATAGACTTGGGACTAACGCTCTCTGGGGTTACCAGTTTATTGTAGACCTATGGATGTAAGTCTCTGAATTATGTAACTAACCATATTTCCACCCTTAGCTATTGAACTGGAATATTCAGTGGACCTTGGGCTGACCTGGCACCCGATTTTGAGAGACTGTCTTCCCACTAACGTGGAATGCAACAAGTACCATCTCCAGAGGATTCTCATTTCGGACACTTTCAACAAATGGACCCGGGTTACTTTGCCTCTGCCTCCCTATACTAGGTATCTCTCTCTGGTTTTCTGCGGAATAAATCTAAATGCATAACTGTGTATTGAGGCATGATACATTACAGTGTTAAAATAATTGTACCTTGCCATTTTTGTTTGGTCCATGTATATAGCAACAAGTAAGAGTAAGTAAATGAAGCCCCATCCTGCTTTGCATAAAAATTGCAAAGCTACTAGGTGCATTTACTTTACTTAGTTATTTAAAGATAGGAAATTTTTGTCTGTCTTGTCCTGGGGAGGGATGAGGGAACTTTTTAAAGAATCTCATGTTATCATCCGCCTCACTAAATTCTGGTTGTTTTGGTAGCTAATTGGACTGGCTGAATCCCCACTGCACCCTGTGCTTGGTGTTGTTGGCTATGAGCTGGTGTTTTAAATGTAGCACTTTCCAGGCTCCTTGTTTTTCTGTGTATTCCTTGTATCCTTTGTGTCTCTTTCAGCTTTGATGCTCCCATCCTTGTTTTCACACATGCCCCATTTTCACCTTCTCTTCCTTTTCCTACATTCTTTTGTCTTTGAGGGAAGAAAAATTGTGGGATTTGTTGGGAGGTTGCAGTGAAAGGAGCTGTTTGGGACTGACAGTGCTGTTGAGAGTGCTGTCATGCTGTTCCCTCCAGTGCCCTGAAAACTGCTGGATTTTTGTTTTGTTTGTCAAAAAGATCCATCTAGGGACAACTGGGTAGTTCAGCCTTCCAGTTTGCATCCTTCTTGATGTGCTGTTTTGCAGTGATAGCTGTGACTGTTCTCCATGCAGTCACACCTGATAAAGCCAGCGTAGAGCTAGCCCAAATTAAAGCCCTGCAAACACAGGTAGCGTGGACATTAGGCTCTTGGAACTTGACTCTACAGCTTTGCTCCTGTTGCTGAGTGCAAGATCCTCCCATAGGCATAGATTGAGCTGACTGCAGGCACAGAAGTACCACAGCACAGGCAGAGCCTATGCCTGTTTGAGAAGGTTGTTATGGAAGATGCCAGCTAATGCACATACAAGTTGGGAAACAGAGACCTTTATTCTTTAGCAATTGTACTGAGAGTGCCTATATAGTTGCCACACATTTTTAAACTAGTAGTGGAAAAGCCCATGTTCTATTACTAATCATTTGGGGCATCTAGACACTTCCCTATCTTCACTGCAATGCTTCATGTCAATAGTGCTTTTTTAGGACTTCTTCCCAGCATTGATCTCCTCTGCTTCCTCTTTTGTACTGCTTTACTACATATTGTCTGTAAAATCCATTACCCCAACAGTTCTTGTATAAAGTCTGTAAATTTCTGTCCAGGAGGGGCTTTCAGGGGCTGGATAGGATAAATCAGGACTGGGGTTGATGTTCCAAACCAATTGAATTTGGACCTGAAAGGAACCCACCACCCAAGATAAACTCAGGTTTATGAATAACTGTGATTTTAAGACTGAAAAGTTTTTTGAGCAGTATATGTCAAAAGAAGTCTGATGCCCTACTGAGGCAAAGATTGTTCTTCTGTCCAATCCAATAACTGTATTTGTTGCCTCAAGTAATACCATTTCCCAAAGATACTAAGATAGGGGTTGCATAAGAGAGGTTATTACAACCTTAGCTCACAAGCAAGGGGGATGTTAAGCTTTAGAATATGGAATAGTGCAGCTAATAGTCCCTTTAGTCTAGATGTGATATAATTTTTATGCTACTTTATTATTTCAAGCTGTATTAATAGCAGTGTGTGTCTCCAGTTGTTTGTTCCTGTAAGTTTTAGGGACATGCAGGCTACGTAGTCAAGAGCTTGGCCCGGCACACACAGCACCCATACTTAACATAGCCTTTTAGGGCTCATGTACCCCAGAGTGCTCTCTGACTGACCTCTGGCCTGTAGAAGGAAATGAACACTTAGTTTTAACTTACTCAGAGCTGAGTTTAAAATGCAAATGCAAATACAAAGCTTCTCCCAGGAGCATCAGCTCCATAAATTGTTAGTGAAGCACCAAATCTAAAGCAGGCAGTGTAAGATACAGGTGCTTCCTCACAGTTTATGGATTTCTTTTAAAAATGCTATTTAGTGAACATCTACACAGCACAGCAGTAGATTTCTCTTTGGATAAACTTGTTATTCATTCACCTCATGTAACATGTTTGTAAAGAAATAATTCATAGGATAACATTGACCTTACCATAAAAGGTGTATTTTTACACTGAATAAATTTTGGGAATTTTGCTGTTTATTTGTTTTGGTGTTTACAATAATTGTGACTTCTCTTTGAGTTTCAAAACAGGACTACAAAAAGTTCAAGGCTGCCATCTAGTGCTATACAGCAAAACATGGACTAGCTTGAATTTAAAATGGGACTTTTGATAAGTTACAGAAATTCATCTATTCACAGCTATTCAAATATAGATATCTACTGCTGCATGAGCTGAATAGCTACGTGGTGTCCCCTAACTGTTTTGTCTAGGTTTTCATCATCTGTCTTGGGAGCTGGGACACTTAATTCACATATAGCTACATCAAAGCAAGGTGTTTGAATAGGGAGCTAAGCCCCCTTTAATCAACAAAATGGAAATTATTTACTGAAAGGAGCCAGGATCACACCATAGATAATTTCTTAACATTCCGAGCCAAGCGCTGGATGGAGGGGAGGAAGGAAACTGCAAAACCAGGATCATGCCACAAGTTCTGCACAGGCGCTCTCACCTGTCCCCTGTAGATTTATAAATGGCAGCATCTTGCCTAGGAGTCAACACACTCCCTAGAGCTGCTCTTACCTAAGTGTAGCTGGGAGAACTCATAGAGAAGAAGTTGGGTTAGTGTGTTGACTTGAACTGAAGCAATAAAACTCAGGCTCAGGATGGAACTTGGAGGATTTGGGTGATTCTGGCTTGATCCAGCTCCCAGCCATCCCTCAAGTTTGGATTTGTGCTGGGACGTGGTTATGACTGGTCTGAGCTTCCCTTTGGGCACACCACCTTCTTCCTACCCTCTTCTCCACTGCACCAACCACAGTCCACTTGCTTTGCTCTCACCAGTGATCCCTTTCCCACCTCCTGCACTTTCAGCATGCTATCAAGCACCTGTGCTTTGTCCTGCTCTCAAAATCTGGGCACCCTGTTCTTGGCTTTTCAGGGACCTTGTCGTTGTCAGGAATCAGCCCTGGGTTGTGTTGGTACCAAACAAACCTTCCAGGAGCAGTCTATCCTCAAGACTGATGTTTCCTTTCAGTCAAAATAAAGATTAGCTTAGCTAGAAATACTACCTTTCTGTTTTTCTTTCTCTCCCAAAGGTCTCAAGCAACTCGTTTCCGCTGGCACCAGCCTGCTCCTTTCGATAAGCAGCAAACGTGGGCAATTGATAACATCTACATTGGGGATGGTTGCATAGACATGTGCAGTGGCCATGGGAAGTGCACACAAGACAACTGTGTGTGAGTGCCATTTATTCCCTGTCCTGCCCAGCACTGTAGAATTTCACTCCTTCTGTCATGTTAATGAACTTGCGGGAAAGACTTTGATACATTTTTTAAAAGGAAGGTTGATTTTGCTGTTAAAATGGAGCAGGGCACTGGGACCACTTGGGAATAGAAATAACTAGAGGAAGGGTAAGTGGAGGGGTTGGCTCTGCCAGACCTCTGCCTGTTGGCGCATCATAGGTGATGCTGGCTGGTCCTTTCCTCAGTGGCAATGCATCGCCTCTGCTGTTGCCTATGCTGCATCTTGGCTCCCCTCCCACCAGGTAGGGAGAAGGGACCCCTTGAGTTTGCACACCCCTCTAGGGATATACAGTCCTGGAGCTTCCCAGAAGATGTCATCCTTATTCCCAAGAGGTTTCATGCTGTGTCCCTGTGCCCTCGTCCTGGTGCTGGGTGCAGAAGACCTGGGCTGGAGGTGGGACACGTCCACTAAGCAGAATGATGTACACCAGTTCTTCACAGGGCCAGATTTTGCCTTGGGACTGGTGTTGGCTTGATGGCCTGATGCCTCTGCTCCATGGTAGGGTTTGCCAGTGGAGGCAGACTGGCTTGATCCTCAAACTGTCTGTATAACAGCCCACATAGAGCCCTGCAAAGCTAACAAACAACAACCAGATCTCCCCAGATTTGTCTGTCTGGCAACAGAGAAATACCTTCCAGATGGATGTATTGCTTTTTTCCAGCCACAAATGGCAACAGAAATGGGAGAATGGTTGTATAATTGTGCTGTGACTGTGTTTGTTAGAAATATATTCCACTGCAGAATAGACATATTATTGTGTTGTCCTCTATCCTGACAGCACTGAAGTACCAAGGCACGATCTCCCTGGTGGAATCTGCATAGTAGCAGAACACATTTCCATGCTGTTATCCAATCTTTGACACAATATAAGAAGGTTTTTCAGAGGAGAAAAAAAAGGGGAACTATATAAAGAAACAACAGGAAAGTACCCATCCACTAAAATTTTACAGAAACTTACTTAAAATTTAACATTAGTAGAACATTGTTAGGCTTGGCACATTCTCTTAGGTTTATCTATTCAAGTACAATGTATTTTACTGATTTTACTCTGTGCTGTATTAGCAGCTTGAATGATACGTAATACTAGCCTTCCTAAAGTCATTTTTGTTTCATATTAACTACAAAAAGTGGCAGATGTTTGAAACCCCCATATACCAGTTGTGCGCTAGTAAATGATGCAGACTGCCTCCGCGCGGAATAAGATGGCACCTTAATGTGGAATAACATGGCACTGATTAAACCTCCATGCAGAGCCTTTGCCAGCTGAATTTTGCATTTGTTTTCCTCTGCAGCTGCGATGAACACTGGGGTGGGCTGTACTGTGACGAGCCAGAGACCCCCCTTCCGACACAACTGAAAGATAACTTCAATCGCTCGCCGTCGAACCAGAACTGGCTGACAGTGAATGGGGGCAAACTGAGCACAGTCTGCGGGGCGGTAGCCTCTGGGATGGCTCTTCACTTCAGCGGGGTGTGTGCTCAGCACGGGGGCCAACTCACTCCATTTGACAATATAAATGGGACTGATTTAAAAAGTTAAATAAATAGCAAGGTGTTAAAAAACATCAGCATAACATATTTAACATACAAAAAAAATTTATATCCTTTGCCTAGCTGAAGGTCAAAGTCAGACAGGTCCTACAGAGTAGGGCCAGCCAGAAAAAAAGGTATGCTTGTAGATCTCTTCCATGCACATTTATAACTAGTTTCAAACTGATGCAAGTTTTCTAAAATAAACTAACAGACGCATTACATTTCCATTTCCTTCCAGTAGGACTAAGTAGGCACCACTAACTATTAGACTAAGCAGTGAAGCAATGTGAAATGTATAAGGGATTATGGAACAACACACATATTAAAATTGCTGTGCCATTTGATGGTTTGCATAAATTGAGCCATTAGCACATAATCAGTGATTCATTAATTCTGTGTGGAAAACCTTGTGTTTTACACTGGAGGCATGGATTTTTTTAACTCTTGTATTCAGAAGAAAGGTGAATACAATTCTTGATACTGAATGTTGTAAAGCTGTAGGTACAAGTAGCAACGTGTATGAATACACAACAGGAATTTTTAAGATGGAACATAACTGAAATTATGTCCTCAGGAAAGAACATTTATTGTTCTGTTGTAGCTTTACCTTGGTTATAATTAGTATAATTTTGTACAATTTTGAAGGTTTTACAACATGAAGTCGTATTAATAGTGACTGCATAGTCTAACACTTTTTATGTTTGTAAGTTTTGCCAGCCAACACCAGCCAACGTATTTTTTCATTGCTTTTAAGGGTTGCAGCCGTATGTTAGTTACAGTGGACTTGAACCTCACCAGTGCAGAATTCATCCAGTTTTATTTCATGTATGGATGTCTGATAACTCCTAACAACCGCAACCAAGGTGTGCTGCTGGAGTATTCTGTGAATGGTGGAATCACCTGGAGCCTCTTAATGGAAATTTTCTATGATCAGTTCAGCAAGCCCGGGTTTGTAGTTACCTTCTTCTGCCTATATAATTTCCTGTACTAAAGGAAGGTGGCCTTGAATGTTTCATAAGAACCTGTGGGACATATTAGTGCTGTGGTTTGGATGTCAGATCTTTAAGAGTTCAGCCTGTCCAGTTCTTGTGGACATTCTCCTTCTTAACACTTCCCTTAATTAGGACCTTATGGTCATACCCTGCTAGTCTAGACCATTGCATTTGGTCCCATGAGTACCATTGGAGCACATGAGGTTGCTCAAACCATGCCACAGTCTGGCTGCTGGCCCTTCCCACCTTGCTCTGAGCCCCTGTCCCAGGGATGACATTGGGAGTGATCAGGAAGGTTTTTGTTTCAGCAATCTCCCATAGGGGAATGTAGGCTAGATCACCCAGTCTTTTCCTTCTTTCCCAACTTCCACATACTCTAGGAAACAAGAGGAGTGGACCTGGTCAAAGCACCTGGCACAGAGCATCAAGAAGTGTCCTCCTCTTGTGGCTTTCCTACAACTAATTTCCACTTTTTATTTCAGCTTTGTGAACATCCTCCTTCCCTATGATGCCAAAACCATTGGGACACGCTTCCGCTGGTGGCAGCCTAAACACGATGGCCTGGATCAGAACGACTGGGCTATCGACAACGTGTTGATCTCTGGCTCAGCTGACCAGAGGACAGTGATGCTCGACACATTCAGCAGTGCTCCCCTGCCGCAGCATGAACGTTCCCCTGCCGATGCAGGGCCCACCGGGAGGATTGCCTTTGACATGATCATGGAAGACAAAACTACAGGTAAAGGTTTCACGTGGATCTAAGTTAAAAAGCAAGAAGTCAGTGCAGCAATTTCCAAATCTTGCTGAGCCTCTGAATCTTTGTCTTACTGTGATGGATATCACAGACAATACCATCGCTATAGGGGGTCTTGTCTTTTGTTTTTAGTTCACAAAATGCAAAATGAAAAGATGTAATGTAACTTTTCTTTTTTTACTGCATGAATTTACTTAGAAGATTAATTTCTCTTCAAAGAAAAAAAAGAGGATTAAAAAGTGACAGGTTATTCTAAGCAGATTTCTTAACCTGAGTATCTGTTTCCTAGTTCCTAATTTTTTTAAACATTCTTTAGGGAAGTTGTTACATTTTAGAACTAAATTTTGTAGAGGATGTATTTCTGGATGTTTACAAGGTTTAACAGCTAACAATGCTGGGGTATGCTTTGTGCAGACATGTAGGCAGCACCCATTAAAAAGTTCTCCCATAATGTCCAGTGCAACAGAAGTTTATGTTTTGAGTAAATCTCAGATCCTTACTTCTTGAACATTAAAAAATAATGCTATAATGCCTATGTAAGAGAGTAGTAAGAAGTGCTTTGAGCATTTACTGTGATAAATGTAATAAATATGTACATGGGAATGATGGGGTACTGACATTCTCAGGAGCAGTACTAAATAATTCTCACATAGGCTGAAAAATAAAGCCATGAATCACCTTTAGTGGTTAACACTACTCCCTGTTTTCTTTAATTTATATTGTCATTGTATATTACTGACATTGCCATTTATTTTCAAGTGAATGAACACTGGTTATTCCATGATGATTGCTCAATTGAGAGGTTTTGTGATTCTCCTGATGGTGTCATGATCTGCGGGAGCCATGATGGCAGAGAGGTCTACGCGGTCACCCACGACCTGACTCCTACAGAGGGTTGGATTATGCAGTTCAAGGTAAAATCTCTGTCTGCAATATAATTATTCAAAAACACATTTTTCTCCATGTCTAGATTTTTCAGGAAGTAGGATGACGTATAGGCCTATGCATGAGCCATTCCCTGCAGGGAAAAGTGTTACTAATAGGCCATCCTCATTTTTCTCACCTACTCTGTGTTGGTCAGCTTTAATACCACAGGCTGTTCTCAGAGGTGACACAGACTTCTCTTCCAGCACAGCCGTTGTATGGACCTCATGTAATATGGATATTACACATAAACAAGGTGCCTATTTTGTTACAGCTGCTTGGTGAATGAAAAGCAGCTCCAAAGTAGTCCACACCACTCCTAGGCTGTCATGCATTCACATCAAACCTGCACCCAAACTGCCCTTCATACAGCCCTTTACCTAAATTAAAGAAATAACCCATCAATATATGGAAGTTGTAAGAGCTCGTTGCACATCTGTCCCATAAAGACTGTCCGCCTAACATAATCGAGCTGGGTGTCCTCCTCCGAAATACTCAAATCTTAGGTTGTCGGGAGGGGACATTAACTTTGTTAATTATGGTGTACTGGGGTATAAGTCACAAGCATCAAAACCTGGAAATCCAGAAATGTGAGCTAGCTAGAAGAAAATGAAACTCAGAATATGGTGCCTGTTCTCAGTCTTGGGAATATTGATGAGATCTGCAGATGATTGGTACCATACAAGCACTGTTACTGCCATCACTTCAAGCAAAATTCTGCAGTTTTCAGGTTCAAACATTTTTTTAAACTCTAACCACCACCACAAATAATTCTAATTTACTTATGCTCTCTTCCTTATTAGGTTTCTGTTGGATGTAAAACCTCAGAAAAACTTGCACAAAATCAGGTCCATGTGCAGTATTCCACTGACTTTGGCGTTAGCTGGAGTTACTTAGTACCTCAGTGTTTACCAGCTGATCCAAAATGTTCTGGAAGTGTTTCACAGCCATCTGTCTTCTTTCCCACAAAAGGATGGAAAAGAGTAACTTACTCACTGCCTGAAAACCTTGTGGGCAAGTAAGTATGAATTCAGTAGTCATTTTGTCTTGGATTCAGTACCTTCTGGAAAAGACAACAGGGGATACATCTGCCTATTCATTTTCTTTCAAGGAAAGTGCAGACTAGCAGCATTCATATTCATTTTGTATGGTGCGTAATTTTATTTCCTATCAACCAAGATTGACCGTGACTCTTGGTCTGAACAACCAGCAAAGTTATCCTTGCTTCTCTGCAGTCTGCTCCTGTACAGCATGTTCTGCTCTGTTCAGACAGCTGTGGTCACTTAAAGAGTAGATTTATGACCTTACTGAGTGGAAAAGTTACCCTTATTGTCTGCAGTAGTCCGCACATATGCAAACCATTTGTCTTTTTCTGTAAAAGTAAAATATTTTATATTCTTTGAGTAATCTACTCAGGAAGTGTAACCAAAATTGAAATTCTCTTGCAAGAAGCTGGAATAGCTTTTTCCAGCTCCACCAGTGTCTGGAATCCATCCATAGATCGCAGTTAGTACACACATGAAGAAGAAGATACAGATATGTATAAAATCAATTCAGCAGATACTGCCAGATATTAACTTGTGGAAGCTTGGAGCATAGTACGGTCATAAGCATATTGTGTTTCACCCACCTTTTTTCAATTGAGCAAAGTTGTTTTATACATATGTCTTGTTTTTCTTCATTCCTTTATATCTAGTCCTGTGAGGTTTCGGTTCTACCAGAAATACTCAGATATGCAGTGGGCCATCGATAATTTCTATCTGGGCCCTGGTTGTCTGGAAAACTGTAGAGGTCATGGAGACTGCCTGAATGAACAATGCATCTGTGATCCTGGGTATTCGGGTCCAAACTGCTATCTGACACAAACATTGAAGGTAATTTTACTGCATGTTTTAAAGAATGAATTTTGCCATGTGTTTGGCTGAGAAAGAGAGAGAGAGGAGAGATCGATCCCACTGGAAATTTAGCTTTGATTCCTGTCAGCCTAAAGATACTCAAATCCATTTTCAGCCCTTTTATCATTTTTTAATAAAACTATTTGTGCAGTATCGAAGGACGGGTTTGTTCCTTTGCAAGTAACACTGCCCGAAAAAGCTGTGATAAAGTTCACTGTTCATCCTTAGATCATCATTACATGATCTAAATCACGCTTGCACATATGATTATATTTGATCAAGACCTGTAGAAAGATTGTCTTTATTATGAAAGGGCTTACTGAAGTAAATAATACAAGAAAATGACATAAAATTACATAAAATTAATTCACCTAGCTATTAGTAGTGTAACTCTCTAACAAGTGAGTGAAATCTAGTTAGATATTGCTAATTTAAAAGTTAAAATATTTTTAAAACTTAACATATTAGAAAAGAATATGTAAGGAACCCCAAATTAGTTTAAAATGCAGTGTTTACCATCTCATTTTTTCTACATCAGATAAGAACAGAATAGGTCTGCGCTCCACAGAAACAACAGGTTAAGCAGCATTCTGTCTAAAGAGAATTTAACTATTTAACTTTTCATTTATCATGTCATTTGAATTATTATAACCTTCTGTTTTTCATCTGAGATACTAATTACATGGACAAATATTATCTATTTGCAATTTTTAATTAGTAATGTATTCTTCACATTAAGGACATTTGGGATAAAATGCTAGCAATTCTAGGGGAGTTTTACTACTGTCTCCTTAAAGCAAGGATTTCACTCATGGCATTGCTTTTACTGCATACCTGGAGGTAAGTGGAAATCAGAGATATATTCTAGATGGTTTTCTCTGCAAATATTTGTGCATACAGTAGCATAAATGCATATTCACTACAATAACCCTAAAATTTCATTGCAGTACTGGTTTTGCTGGGGGAAAAAATACAGAATAGCAATTTCTCCCACACATACTAGATATGTACTGGAGTGGTGTTACATACCCTTAAATAACCACAGTTATGAATAAGACCCATTGTGGTGGTTGACCCTGGCTGGATGCCAGGTGCCCACCAAAGCTGCTCAATCACTCCCCCCCTCAGCTGGACAGGGGAGAGAAAATATAATGAAAGACTCATGGGTCGAGATAAGGACAGGGAGAGATCACTCACCAATTACTGTCATGAGCAAAACTGACTTGACTTGGGGAAATTAGTTTAATTTATTACCAATCAAATCAGAGTCGGGTAATGAGAAATAAAACCAAATCTTAAAACACCTTCCCTCCACCCCTCCATTCTTCTCAGGCACAACTCGATGCCCAATTTTTTCTACCTCCCCCTCTCCAGCAGCACAGGGGGACGGGGAATGGGCGTTGGGATCATTTCCTCACCCCTTGTCTCTGCCGCTCCTTCCTCTTCAGCGGGAGGACTCCTCACTCCTCCTCTGCTCCACCGTGGGGTCCCTCCCATGGGACACAGTCCTCCACAAACTTCTCCAACGTGGGTCTTTCCCATGGGCTGCAGTCTTTCACGAACTGCTCCACTGTGGGTCCTTCCTATGGGCTGCAGTCCTTCATGAACTGCTCCAGTGTGGGTCCCTTCCCCGGGCTGCAGTCCTTCAGGCGCAGACTGCTCCACCGTGGGTCCCCCACAGGGTCACAAGTCCTGCCAGCAAACCTGCTCCACCGTGAGCTCCCCTCTCCATGGGGCCACAGGTCCTGCCAGGAGGCTGCTCCAGCGCGGCCTTCACATGGGGTCCCAGCCTCCTTCGGGCACCCTCCTGCTCCGGCGTGGGGTCCTCCACAGGCTGCAATGCTGCAGGGGAACCTCTGCTCCGGCACCTGGAGCATCTCCTCCCCCTCCTTCTTCACTGACCTGCGGGTCTGCAAGGCTGTTTCTCTCACATGTTCTCACTTCTCCCTCTGGCTGCCATTTCTGTGCCCACTGCAGTTTTTTTCCCTTTCTTAAATCTGTTCTCCCAGAGGTCCTACCACCGTCACTGATGGGCTTGGCCTTGGCCAGCGGCGGGTCTGTATTGGAGCCGGCTGGCATTGCCTCTGTCAGACATCAGGGAAGCTTCGACCAGTTTCTCACAGAAGCCACCCCTGTAGCCTCCCGGCTACCAAAATCTTGCTGCGCAAACATGATATACCCATTCATTTGCACATGCAAATTTTAGTGTGCTGGATTACCTCCCAAGTATTTTAAAATTTAGCCCAAACATATTTTCACATTTGGCCAATACAGTTCAAGTGGCTAAATATTCAGCCAGAAGTGATTATGTTCAGTCACTCTGAAAAAAATTTTTTACAGTGTTCATGAGCCCTTCAAACATGTTTAGGTCAGTTCCAGCTGTGGTCATCAGAAAGGCTTAAGATCATAATTACCTGCGCTTTATGTTAAACACCTTACAGACTTTCCTGAAAGAGCGCTTTGACAATGAAGAAATTAAACCAGATCTATGGATGTCCTTAGAAGGTGGAAATACATGTACTGAGTGTGGGATTCTCGCAGAAGATACAACTCTGTATTTTGGAGGTGCAACTGTAAGGCAGGCTGTCACTCAAGATCTGGACCTGCGGGGAGCAAAGTAGGTCATGTTTCCATGTCATTTTAATGGGGAACTCTGTTAAACGCTGATGAAGCAGCAGGCAACATAGCTTGTAGCTCAGGGAACTCCTAGGACACCACACTCATAGCACTATCTCAGGTAGACACTAAGGAGATTATGATTGTCAAGGCAGTGATGCTTTCAGATGAGTCATAGAGAGCAAGGCTCACCCTAGCACAGTGGGAAGGGTCTCCCATGTCCAGGTGAAGCAGCAGGTCCTCCTTCCCAGGAATGTCCTAGGGTCAGCAATGCCTGTCCTGCAAAGTGGCGAGATACTGCAGTCTCCTGGGCATTGCTGTCTCCACTCCTGGTGTCACCAGCTGTGTCTCTGTTGTGGTTTAACCCCAGCCAGCATCTAAGTACCACACAGCCACTCACCTCCTCCCCACCCAGCGGGATGGGGGAAAGAGTCAGGGAAAAAAAGCAAAACTCAACAGCTTAATAGAACAAAAAGGAAGAAAATAATGATAATAATAACAATAATAAAATTACAATAATAATAAAAGAATTGGAATATACAAAACAAGTGATGCACTATGCAATTGCTCACCACCCACCAAGCGATGCCCAGTCAGTTCCCGAGCAGTGATCTGCCCTCCCGGCCAACTCCCCCCAGTTTATACACTGGGCATGACATCACATGGTATGGAATATCCCTTTGACCAGTTTGGGTCAGCTGCCCTGGCTGTGTCCCCTCCCAACTTCTTGTGCTCCTCCAGCCTTCTTGCTGGCTGGGCATGAGAAGCTGAAAGATCCTTGACTTAGTCTGAACACTACTTACCAACAACTGAAAACATCAGTGTTTTATCAACATTCTTCTCATACTAAATCCAAAACATAACACTATACCAGCTACTAGAAAGAAAATTAACTCTATCCCAGCTGAAACCAGGACAGTCTCCCACTGAGTTCAGAACATAACCTCTGCCGGTTGTCCTCTCTTGGATGCCCGTACAAGACCCACTCCACCCACGTGCTGTAGAAAAGGATGACTTAACTGGAGAGCAGTGGGATTATGTCAGTTTAGACAAGCTAAGGACAAGATGTAGAAGACAACCTCAACATCATTTACCTTGACTGTATGGCTTTAATGAAGCCACACACTCTCACTTCTGTAATTCACCAAGAGTTCTCTGAATCACACAACCTTTCAGGAAGGAAGGGGCCTCGGGGAGTCTCTAGTCCAACCACACACTCAAAGCCAGGTCAACACTGAATTCAGACCACATTGCTCAGGGCTTTGTCCATTGCGTCTTGAAAAAACTCCAAGGACAGAGATCCTACACTCTCTCGACAGCTTGTTCCAGTGTTGAGTTACTCTCACGGTGATTTTTTTTTTCCCCGTTATATCCAGTCAGAACCTCCCTTTTTTTGATATGTCACCACTGTCTCCCAGTCCCAGCCATCTTCTCCAGGCTGAACCAGCCCTGGTCCCTCAGCCTCCCCTCACAGGGCACATGCTCCAGCCCCAGCCATGCCAGTGGCCTCCACTGACCTTGCCTCAGTGTATCAACTTCTTTTATGTCCTTCATTGATATAAGCGCACCTTGTTAACTCACGTTGAGCTCCCTTTCCACCAGGACTCCCAGGGAACCGTTAGCAAAGTGGCTCCCAGTCAGTCAGTCCCCAGGCAGTACCACTGCAAGGAGTTAGTCCCTCCCCAGGGCAGGACTTTGCTGAATTTCATGAGGTTCCCATGAGAATTACTAGGCCATGTTTTTAGGAACCTTTGTTCTACTTGTACATTGATGTTACTTGCTTAAAAATGGTGGCATTTTGAACATTTACAGCACATCTGCTAACAGAAAGCAAACTTCCCGATTTGTGCAGATCTCTAACAGATGTAAATGTATACATTTACTCTTAGGTTTCTACAGTACTGGGGCAGAATTGGGAGTGAAAACAACATGACAACATGCCACAGACCAACTTGCAGAAAGGAGGGAGTGCTGCTAGACTATTCCATTGATGGAGGCAAGTACATCCTGTAGTTTCAGCTAAGCTACAGCCTTGTTCTGTATTCAAGCACCATCAATATCTGAGAGGTTGTCAGAGACATCCAAAATAATAAGATAATTTTTAATTGTAATGTTATTTTTGTCCTTGTGAAGTTTTTTCCCCATCTAAAATTTCCACCTATTGCTCAGGAGTTTTCCATAATACTCCTGCCTGATTTCAGTAATCAGTGGCTTCCAGCCAATTTGATTCCTTTATACGCTTACAAGATTGCTCTTGCAATGAGTAACAGTTGCCAACCACCCTTAGAAGTTAAGATTTGTCTATCAGAAGACCATAGCTATTATTTTTTATTTCCTATTGTCTTCCTTTAATCTTTTAGAAGATTCTACCATACACTTGTTTTTATTACTAAACCTGCATCTTTTCATTCTAGGGATATCCTGGACTTTGCTTCATGAGATGGATTATCAAAAATACATCTCAGTCAGGCATGACTACATCCTCCTCCCCGAACACGCTCTGACCAATACAACCCGCTTGCGCTGGTGGCAGCCTTTTACCATCAGCAATGGGATTGTGGTTTCAGGCCCTGACCGGGCGCAGTGGGCGCTGGATAACATCCTGATCGGAGGAGCAGAGATCAACCCCAGCCAGCTGGTAGATACGTTTGATGACGGTAAGACAGGCTGTGACAGCTAATCTGTTGTCTGGCATTATCTTATCTAAGATAAGCCCTGTGAGCTTGCAAGCACACTTCTTTTTTTTAACTCTGCAAATTTTTCATTTTGTAGACTAATGCTGTTTATATGCTATTCTTCATGCTAGTAATAGTGGTGTGTAAATATATATATACATGTATATTCAGATATGTATGTGTGTATATATATGTATATACGTATAAGAAAAGCAAAAATTTTTCTTTCAGTCCAACTCATTTCATTTAAAATCCTGGTAGTAAAGCTTTATTTAATCATATTTTTTTAAGGTGCTATTATTTTAACATTTTAATTACCTCTCTGGAGCTGATGTTTTTATTATGTCTGTTAGTAGCTTGCTTACTGTGTGTCATGACAGGTAGCATATATTTAGTGTATATATCACTAAAGTACTGTATCTAGTGATTCTATGGATTCATTACTAAGCCTTGATGTTTACCGAGACAATGCAGTAATTGTATTTAACTCATCTTAATAGAAGGCACCTCTCATGAAGAAAACTGGAGTTTTTACCCTAATGCAGTCAGGACTGCAGGGTTCTGTGGAAATCCATCATTCCATCTCTACTGGCCAAATAAGAAAAAAGACAAAACACACAACATCCTGTCCTCCAGGGAGCTCATTATACAGCCAGGATACATGATGCAGTTTAAAGTAAGAAATGTTCTCTCTCTCTCTCCAAAGTAAACTATGCAATGAAAAATCATCTAATGTGTCTCCAGAAATTATTCTTCTTCCAACTAGAATGCCCTATTGGATGAATAATTAATAATGACTTTTTATTAGAATTTAAAGAAAATTCTGAAGTGTAGGTAATGAGAACCAGAAAGATTGCATGAATGTTAAATGTCAAATTATTCTGACTGTCTGTATGCTTTGGGGGTTACTGAGAGGAATTGGAAGTCTCATCCCTTTTTCTTGAAATTACTGGATCATCAGATACAGTAGGAATTCTTTTCTAAGGTGAGAATACACACCATGCAATGTATGCCATTTTCCTCTAATTTGTGAATAAGCAGAAACAGCAAGGTAGAGGCAGGCTGGAGAAGAGTGGCATATGGAAAATGCAAAAGTGCTCTAGCAGAAGTACCCCTTCTACTTACTTGTGTCATGGCAAATGACCTAAATAATCAGAGAAACATTTCTGAATATTTTACTTTGTTTTACGGTAGAATTCTGCATAGGGCCAAAGGCAACATGTACTTGTTGTACAGATATGTTCTAAGCCCTTCCCCAAGCACCATGTCTTAAATAAGCCAGAAACTAATAGGAAAGCAAGGTTATCAAAATAGTCATCCATTTTCTTGTTATGTTTTTTTTCTTGCTTTTCTGTTTGACAAGACAGTTCCAGAATTTTCCATCTTCCACTAATCAATTTTTTTCACCTTTTCTCAACATTGTTGTCTATTTTATATTGACTAGGATAATCCCTAAAGCACTGCTTCTCCCACTCACACAGCATGCCACCTTCAAAGACATTATATAAAAAAGGAGTCTGACATGCTTTTTACTACTGAATGCCAAGAGACCCCCCAAGCTGCTTATTTTACCCAGCCTGTCATATTTTTCCTCTATTTTAAGGCCAAGATTATGATAACCAATCAGCATTTAATAGTTCATATTACTAAAATCTCATTGCAAAGTTTTTCTCTCCTGGCTCTCTCCTCCTTTTTCTTCACCAGGCACAACAAAGATTTTATTTCTAAACTAAGAACTCAGCTCTTGTGCATGGCTGCCATTTGGTTTTGAAGCTCTTAAAATTTAGCTTTTTGCTATCTATTCAGTACAGTACATTGGGTACTGTTATCTTTCCACTCTAATATGACACAAATATATTTATTGTTTTAAATATTCAGAATAATTCTGTTCTTAAATTGAATTGACTGAAGTTTATATCCACATGTTTATCATTATAAGTTATAAATTTCATAGGTAATTAATACATAGTTAAGTGCTTCACTTTCTGAAATGCCAAGGAGCTACCACATCTTTGTGTTTCAGAAACAATGTTTGTTTAGATATTTCATTTGAACTTTAGGAACGTAGTGTTAGGATTCTATTTGAAAATAACAGTAGCAATGAAGTAAAATTCATTAACTGAAGTACTGGGTCTTTTGTTTTCCATCCACTTTTGATGGATTTTGTCCAAGATCTAAGTTGGCAATCTCTTCTATACAGCCTGTAAAGAAAAAAAAAGGAGAGCAAGATTTCATTATATATCACATTAAATGTCTACCTGACTTGCTATAGCAGCCAATTTTATTTGTGCTATAGATCGTGGTTGGCTGTGAGGCAACTTCTTGTGGGGACCTCCACTCTGTGATGCTGGAGTATACAAAGGATGCCAGGTAAATGACAGCAGAATCCATAGACCTAAAAGAAACCCACAGTATAATAGTAAAAACCGAGAGAGCTTTTATTTATTAAAGCAATTACTTTGCTATTCATCTTGTAGCAGGATCTCAACAAAGCCTGTGTGCAAGCACTGGGATTTGTCTACATAACTCCTGTAAATTCTCTGTATAATTTATCCCAGATGTTGACAGATTCATGGCATTGAGCTTGCAGTTACAGTCATGGGCATGCGCCTGTTAAAAATGTGCTTGCAGAAAACCACATTCACGGAAACTGTTGGTTTAGTATGATACAGGACTATATATTTAGGACCAAGCTGTAATGAAGTGGGAGTTACTTAACTCCAAATTGGTCTTTAACTAGAAAACAATTAATAACACTGTCTCCTGTGCTGTAGTATAGTAGTGCATTATAATTTGTAAAAGTGAAGGTATATTCTGTGCTCAAATGACTGTGGATGAACATGGAGCAAATTCTGTTGGGACTCTTCTGAGAGTAAGAGAGAGACTAAGGAGCAGATTCCTAAATAAATCCTTCTGTCATGCCAGCCCAGAGGAGCTCTGGGTTGGACTCTGCTGTGTGTACCACCACCAAGGGTTTCACAGCACTCAAACCTAGTGGTGGAAAGTCCTCCCTGGCTGCACTGGTGCTTCAGCCTCTCACCCCTTGGCTATTTGTGGCTACAGAGCATGGAAACTATTGCTGACAATCTCTTAGGTTTGTTTAATAAGACAGGCAATGCCATGACCCTTAGAATTACCTGTTTCCCTTTCACTATTCTTTCAGTTGTTCTAAAACATTTTTGTTTGTTTGTTTCCTGCAGGACAGACTCATGGCAGCTTGTCCAGACACACTGTCTTCCTTCCTCATCTAATAGCATTGGCTGCTCCCCATTTCAGTTCCATGAAGCTACCATCTATAATTCTGTCAACAGCTCTATGTGGAGAAGAATAACTCTCCAGCTGCCTGATCATGTCTCATCCAGGTAGGTTACTGAAAGGTCAGCTCACTGTGGACCTATAAAATGTCAGCTGTCTTGCTGGCACTGTTCGCGTGGAACAACTGGTGAATTAAAAATGCTTCGTTATTGCTGGATTTAGATCTGATACATAATTAATGTTTTTCAGGAAGCTTTTTGTTAATAGAAGTGGCTACTGCCAATGATGTAGCAGCCACCCATTCAGGGTGGGTCTTTCCAGTTATTGAAGTCACAGCCCCTTCATATGACATTTTTCATTACATCTGCTGCTGGTGTATTTGAATGTCACTGTACAGATGTGTTTAATTGCTAGATATCATAATACTGTGTTTGGATTTTGATATTTGCAGTGCAACTCAGTTCAGGTGGATTCAGAAGGGAGAAGAACTAGAGAAACAAAGCTGGGCAATTGACCACGTATACATCGGGGAAGCGTGCCCTAAGCTCTGCAGTGGCCACGGCTATTGCACAACTGGAGCCATTTGCATTTGTGACGAAGGATACCAAGGTTTCATTTCTTCAGTTTCTTTCTTATATATCTGCTACAGTCTAATCTAGCCCAAAATTAAACAAAAAGACAGAGTGATGTGTCATGTCTAAATTAATCACTGGAATGCTTGAGTAACAAATTCTAAATTAATAATTTGACAGAGCTGCAAATAACAGCTCTTCCCTCGCTTTACTCTTTCTGGATTGAGTCAGTAGTCTCCCCTGTCTGGCACTGTATGTAAAGCCCATTCAGCCTTCACTGAAGGCAGAACATGACTACCTGCTTACCCAGAAATGGCTTCCACCCCTGTACTCCTTCCAAGGGTGCATGCACTCCCAGAGGATGTGTACGTGGGATCCAGATGTTGGTGACTGGCACCTGTAAGGGACTCAGTTCTGTGCCCCATCAGGACAGAGTGTTCTCCTCTAATCCTTCAATGCAGCTAAGCACATGCCTAACGGTACCTGAGTGCCCTCGTTAAATTATGAGTGCTTTGTGGGAGTGGAGCCAGTGTTTAATGTCTTCCAGGAGAGAGTCTCATAACTTTATAAGATCAGATCCCTTCCCTGTTTTAGAAGCATTTTGCTTCAACCAGCAATTTGAGGTTTCTCATACTGGCATCAATGCAAAATAGGAGAAACCGTACTGCAGTTCTTGAAGTTATACTGATGTAAAAAAATAAGACTCACAGCCTCAAATTTCTAAAATTAATGCTGTACAGCAATGTGCGCATTATTAATGGATCTGCTGAAATATATTCAGCCTGTAGTCACACTGTATACTTGGCCACAACCTTGAATGGAATTACAATGAACTGTAACTCAATTTTCTCAATTCTTTGGGGTTTTTTTGTGGTTTATAACTTCACTGTGTCATTTCTAGGTGATGACTGCTCTGTTTTTAGCCATGACCTCCCCAGTTATATCAAAGATAATTTTGAATCTGAAAGAGTCACTGAAATAAACTGGGAAACCATTCAGGGGGGAGTGATAGGGAATGGATGTGGACAGCTGGCACCCTATGCCCACGGAGATTCGCTTTATTTTAATGGATGTCAAATACGACAAGCTGTGACTAAGCCTCTGGATCTCACCCGAGCAAGGTAATACTTTGAGCCTAAAATGCTCTTTTAGCAGCTCATGAGAAAAGAAACTCTTCATATGTACATGCAGCCGTGTGGGCCAGTACTGATGAGGATGGACTGACCTGGCTGTACCATGCAGTCAGATATTGCTGGCAAACAAACATTAGGATTGGCAATATGCTTTGTGACTTCCATTTGGGAGATGGAGAGTGAGGAGGAAGCGATGTCAGATGAAAAGGTCAGATGTTTTTGTCATGCCCAACAGAGCACTCTCTAGTAAGCCAGCACTGACAACGAAGCCATTGGCAAAGACTGGACACCAGACTGTCTGGACCAGTGCCTGATCTGAAAAGACAAATCCCATGTTTGTATGTGCCTCCACGACGGTTATGACCAAAGATGCTATTAGTAATTACAGACTCATTTTCCTGTTTCAGTTGTCAAACAGAATTATATTCACCTGGCAATGAACAGGAGTATCTTTTTCATCTATTGAGCCTCTTTGGCCATGGAAAAACAAATGCAACCAGCCTGTACTGGCTCTTAACAGAGTGACAGCTTTCTGGACTGGTTTGTATTTAGTTGTCTGAAGCAAGATTAGAAACAGAATTAATTGGCAAGTGGGCCAGATATAAATTAGGCTTTTCCTTTCTTAATTGAACACCCAGGTAGAAGATGATAAATCTTTTAGGCACTTCATTATATTCAACCTTTATTTGCCCTTTTTTAGCTTTTCATACACTCATTTGCATGTTTATATTGTTTATGTATTTCAGTTTCGTGCAGATACATTGTAAAATGGGATCTATTGCCTCCAACTATATGGCAATATGTTATACATAGTAAACTATTACTTTGAAAGGGGAGCTGTGTTTTAGAGATGTGAGAAGTTTATTTTGCATGTTAAAAGTAATGATTCTTGAGGATGCTCAAAGTTTTAATAAGGTAACTGCAATAAACCTGGAAATGCTATTGTTCCTGTTTGAATACTTTTTGCATATTGAAAATAGCTTTTCTCTCTGTGTTTTACAGCAAAATCATGTTTGTTTTGCAAATTGGAAGTATTTCACAAACAGACAGTTGCAATACCAATCTGAGTGATCCTAACACTGTAGACAAGGCAGTGCTCCTGCAATACAGTGTAAATAATGGAATTACATGGCAAGTAATTGCACAGCATCAGCCAAAGGACTTTATACAAGCCCAAAGAGTGTCTTATAATGTTCCCCTGTGAGTACCCAGTCACATTTCATTACCTCTAAGTGCACAAGATATATTTCTGCTAAGAAAGAATCTATCTTTGCATCACTGTGCAAGAAAAAATGTTCATGAGAGGGTAAAAAAAGAAGAAAACTTAAGGGGAAGGCTGATTAAGAAATTTCAGCCTAGTGTTTACCAATATACTTGAAAGAAAAACAGAATACTTGTTTTAAAGGGGGGGGGGGGGGGAGGAATTCCTCCTTATCTGTGTGCATTTTTCACCATTAAATGTTTTGCACATATGGTGTGCTGATGTTCAGGGATGTAGCAATAACACTTTGACTTTGCTCTCAGTTCCTGTTGGGGGGTAGATAGGGATGTGCAAAACACCAGAAGCCTGGAGCTCTCATAGGCTCTTGCGTTTGTGATGACAGGGAGGCACGAATGAAAGGAGTCTTACTGCGCTGGTGGCAGCCCCGTCACAACGGAACAGGTCATGATCAGTGGGCTTTGGACCACGTAGAAGTCGTCCTGTGAGTATCAGCTTCACCTCATCCCACCCCATCTCAGAAAGCACTGAAATTCCTCCAGCATGGCACAAGTGTTAAGCTCAGTAAGAACCACTGTGGCCCAGGGAAACCTTTGAGAACCAGTCTTTGCTAATGCTCTGCCCTGACTGCAACTGTCAGTGGTTAAGACAGCCATGAAATAAGTGGCACAGCAGGGGTATGTGTTGTGCATCATGGAAAAATGCAGGAGGGAAAGTGGGGCTTTATCACCACCAAGTATTGGTGTGGTCCTGTAATGCAGCAATGACTGTCAAAAAAATATTGTGCTGGGACATAAGAAAGGATATTCTTGTTCAACGCTGTGCTGCCATGTGAGGCTGATTTATATCCTTTCAAAGATACAAAAGAATCTGCTGTATTGCTCTTTGCACAAAGTAATGTTGTTGTGCCTCTGAAAAGTTTGCATTAGCAACTAATGCCTTATTCGTTTCCTTTTTTTAGTAAGAAGGATACTGTTCAGAAACAGGGTTCACTATATCAGGTTCCTATGGTCCGAGCTCTATATTCATCCCCTTGTCAAGATTTTACCAAGTAAAGTGTCTGCACCCTCCTGATTCTCCCATTCTTGAGATGGGTTTCGCTGGCAGCTAACCCGTTTTTCCTGTGTTACGTCACGAAGAGATGACCTGCTTTTTCTCTAACAATTTAGTTCCAGTAGAAGTGAAATTCTAGTGGCTTCACGGGCGGGAACTCATCGCTGACAGTGGTTGGCAGAGAGAGGCGTGCCTGCTCCATAGATAGGTTCAAATGTTCCTTTTATTGAACAATTTAAAAACCAGCAATAAAGAAATTAGGCTTGGATAAGCTCCAGACTGTGTAATTATAACCATGAGGTTTCTGAATTAGCAGAGACACTGCAAGTAATGTTTTGTAACAGTAGCAAAGTGAATTATCTGATTGCTAGTTAGCCCTGTACTTCTTTCCACCAAGAAGCACCAGCTTGCATGGCACTCATACCAGCCCCAAACCAAACTGGTCCCAACACTGAGTAACTGTACACGCTCTGCTGCTTTTACACACCTTGCTGGGCTCTGCTTTCATAACATTAAGCTTAAAACTTGAAGGAACAGAGGGACGGATGTGATTCCTGACTTAGTTAATCAACGGCTGTATGATGCTGCATCACGAAAGATATGGAAGAGTATGAACCTGCAGGAGGTTCACAGTGTTTAGGAAACAACGGAAAAGGAAACTAGTAGTTCTGAAATATTCCCATGTCTTTCTACCTTGCAATTTAAAAAAAAATTAAAAAGAAAAAATCAGGTCAGAAAAAAAATAGAGCATAATATTACCGGTCAATCTGAGCATTGAATGAGGGAGTATAAGTAGGAATAGCACAAATCTTTAAAAAGTGCTTCTTAGGCTGAAATATGGAGAACTTCCTTGACAATGAGATCTGCCAGGTTGCAGACTAGACACACGAGCTGAGTGGTGACAAGTCAGTCATATGAGATATGTTATATTAGAATGGAGACAGCAATAGAAATGCTATAGCAAGTAATCACACCTCGCCTAGAGAAGGAACCAGATGGGCAAACAGTGCCTCCTCGCTTCTCTTCTTTTTCTCCTGTTAAAGAGCTTTAAGGCTCTTCTGAATATTGGCCAAAATATCAGGCTAGAGACAGGTAGTTTCCACCCTGTTCAGGTAACACCTGGTACAACCCACAGAGGAAGACAGACCAAACCAGAGAGATTTCTCCCTTACCAAGTACTGTGAAATGCAGTGCCATGGCAGTATCTTTCCCAAAGGCCAGATGTGGAGTTCCAGTCCCTGCTAACTACAACATGTGAGACATGCCACTCTCAGGAAAGACAGAACTACACGCTGTGACGCATCTGGTTCATATGCTGGCATGTCCTCAGACCTGACAGGTGGCTTTGACCCCTCTGTTTTGCTTAAGTTCTATCTGCACCTTTTAATTCATCAAAATATTCTGTAGACCTCTTAAATTTTATTTGCAAGTAACCGGCAAAGGGTTTGATAAAGCCTTTGGAAGGCTTTCCGAATGGAGGCGTGCTGTTCCTTGTTGATAGATACTCTTACCTGGGTTTTCCTTTAGCTCTGCTGTTTCACTCAGCCACCTCACACTGGTCACTTTTTCCTCAGCACTTCAGTTTCTTCACTGTAAAATGATGAAGACACTCAGCCACCTCCACGGAGTGCTGGCAGGCAGAAAGAAGGGAGCCTGGATCAGTATCTGCTAGCACTAACCCTGGATGATCCTGCACACACCAGGGCTACCAGGATCACACCACGAATACTAGGGATAGGACTTAGCTTTAATTCTTAATATTCCTGAAGCGCTGCCTGCCCTGGGGAGAGCAAGCCACCTTGCCCAGGCAGCACTCCAGTGAGAGGTGAGGAGGCAGCATCCCTCGGGTGCTCTGCCCTCTCACCGAGATTGCCAGAGGTGAGCTCTGTGGGTGATAGCCACCCCAGGGCTCTCTGACATGGCTGCAGAGAGGCATGGCCTGAACTAACACCACTCACCAGGGTGCTGTAATTACCTCTTCCCATTAACTCTATAGGGAGTCACTGGAGAGTCAGTAGGCTTCTGCCTGGCTTATTCATCCCAAAGCTGGGATACCTTAGAAAAGAACTGTGCCTCACAAATTGGAAGTAATCCCAGTTGGCACTCTGACCTTGTCTCAGAAAGGCATGAACACCCCTGGCTATAGGACCTGTTGATGGTCATTGTCTAACACAGTCTGTGCTCAGTCCCCTTATAAGCCTGCATTCCATCACCCACCTGAATGAGATTCCATACACCTCTGTGGGCACCATCAAAATTATTCTCGCTGGCCCTGGTTTAAGTCCTAGACTTTCATGTTTGTTTGTGATCTGTGTACCCACGTTGATGCAGCAGCACCCCCAGATGCACACCTAGGTGCTGTGCCAGCTTTTACTCAGCCCACGGGCAAGTGAGCAGACCAAGGCTGGAGTAAGAGGGCAAATGGGGAAAGCACCTGCCAGCAGGGAGAGCTGGTCTGTAGGGATGTAGCACAACCAAGGATTTTCTTGATTTTATTTCCCATCCAACGTGGGGGATGTCCCTGTTCCTCCTTACAGTGCTCACCCCAGGGACAAATCTGTGAATACCTGCTTTCATGGCTCAACTCTTCTCAGCAATCCAAAGATTTGAAATTAATTCTGTCACAGGCCCAGCTGCCAAGTCATATGCAGATACTGCTCACAGATGATGCATAGCCAGGGTCATGACACTCTGTTCAGTCCAATTGATTTCTGAGTCAAGGGCCATCATCATCTCACCAGCAAACATGTTTTCAGGGTGTAATTTCTTTGTTTCCTTTCTGCTCCCAAGATGGTTTGCTGGGGAGAAAAAACTAACCTGCAGATTATACGTGCATGCAAAATACCTGGCAGTGATAAGAAAGGCCAAAGATGGATATTTTTGTATGTTACTTAAAATCATTCCACTTTTGAATGAATTATTTGAATCATTCATTAAAAAGCAGTATCATTAAGAATGTGAAGCAGCTGCAAATGGTGCTCAAATTGAGCACCTCTTTTGAACAGGTGAAACACAATACCATTAAACCGATCTTGCCAACTAACCACTTGCCAACTTACTTTAACAACGGTTGATGTCTATCCTGTGGTGGGGAGAGGATACTAGTTGTCAAGTTGTCCAGTCCCGTTTAAAGCTAGTGCTGATTATTCCTTGTTAGTGCAGCATTTTTTCTCTCCATTTGTAAAGAAAGCTTTGGGCACAACTCTCATATGTTCCATGTGGCTCTTCTTAGGATAAAAAAGTATTTTACCCCAGACTTAAGAAGGAGCGTTTTTCTGTGCCCCTGTACTTCTGCCCTAAGAAAAGCCCATGTCCAACTCTGCATTTCATTTGCACATTGTTTTTCTCTGGAAGCACAGCTCTCAGCCTGTCTGCTGCACAGACACCACGCACTTTTTTGCATGTGCATTTGGAATTGCCATCTCTTTGTGTATAGGGCAGGCCCTTATAGACCTCTCATAAACTCAATTCTGGTCAAAGGTATTGAGAACTCAAGGGTAATGATAAGCTGAACATTAAGGGTCTGATGTTGCTTTCTTTGCACCCCAAAACTCATGATGTGATCCAAAGGAATTTGAGTTGTGCAAGGAATGCAAGAAATATCCCTACCTACTATTTTATGGTTAACTGTTGGATAACAGAACGAATTCCTCCATAGCCATCACTCCATGCTCTTCATTGTCAAGATATTCTCACATTTTTGGCACAAATGATTTAGTGAGAACTTGTGTTGCATTTGGTGCAAAGAATGTTTATTCTTATTTTGCAATATTAAAATACAAATTATATATTCTAGCTCTAACAACAAGTGCTCATGTGGAAAAGCATTTTCATCTGCTTCATTTTTTTAGTAAAAAGCAATGTTTTGAAAAATGCATTTAAATTAAACTATCAACATATTTAAAATAAAGAACAGAAATAGTTCAAACATTAGGATATTGTCTGAATATTCTCAACATTTATGCCAAATATAATATGATGCAGTCTGTGCTTTTATGACATTTTTATTATGTTTCTAAAAAGTGCATGCTGAATTTTATAGAAAATAAAAATATAAGCATTTATTTGAAATATCAGGAAATAATTTGTTCAATTTTTATTTTCAAAAGAGACGAAAAGTCCTATATTGCCTCTAAACCTCATCAGGGTTTTATGACTAATCACAGTGCTGCATGCATTGAAAGGCATTTTCTAACTTGTGTTGTATTTCATTGTTTGCTGTCATTGGTTTTACACTAGAATAAGGTAAGTACTTTCCCTGAATCAGTATCAAATGTATGTTTCTGTTACAGCTACACCTCTTTCACAAATTTTTGTCAATGATGGGTTGGTGGAAAACTATTTGTACTCTCTGAGATGTGCCATGTAGCTCTTGAGAGCCCTGAGCCTGCAGCTCTTTCCAGGGAGCATTCAGGGAAGTTAGATTTAGCAGAAAGTGTTCAGCAGCTCACCCCGTACTGCAGTGGGAATTTCACTGAGGCTGCGGTGAGAAGGACTTCTTCTCCTGCGGTGCAAGGAGACCTGCCAATGGAGGGCTCCCAGCGTGTTGTATGGGAGACCTCTCAGCTCCAAGGGGGAATTCCCACTTTTTTCCATAATTAATCACCACAGAGCTGAAGCCACAGCCAGGCAGTGCATGTCAGTGAATCTGCATAGTGGCTTAGCCACGCGTGCCCCTTAGACACACAGCAAGTGTCTCCCACAGAGTTCTTTTGTTTCTTTTAACTCTGCTGCTTTGTCCTGTCGCAGTTAATAGATACCACTAACCAACATAGTTACTGAGCTCTGGGTTCAAATCTTGACCTCACTGGAGCCAAAGAACATTTGTCATTGATATCAGCCGTCAGGACTTCAGTCAGAGCACATCACTTTTCTCATTTTAGTACCCTCCTAACAAAGCATTTGTAATTCAGCCTCAAAATTTACCCCAAGGCTAGTCCTGAGAGGCATGCCTTTGCTGTTTTCTAAGGCTTTGTTCATGTTTCATTTTGTTATCCAAATATTTTTGTTTCTGTTTGGTTCCTATTGTGTCCTGTCAATTAAAAATAAAAACACAGAAATAATGAATGACATTAGTATATACTGGGGGGGGTTACCATATATTTCTCATTCCATATGGCTATGTTCTCTTTTCATAAATTTTAAATTGAAGACTTGTAGTTCAAACTGTGCTTTAGGAAACATGCAATAGCCAGAATGCTCCATTAAAGACTAAAGACCCAGAGTGACTCCTCGTGTATTGCTTTATTGTACATATCTGTTGAACATGGCCTAGACAGAATTTTGTTCTATATTGGCTGCATATTGTTTTCATATAACTAGTATAACTCCAGTGACTTCATTGGAAAGTTATGTAGGGTTTCCTACATAAATTGGAGCAGCATTATCTTTTTTTGTTTAATAATGCACTCAAAACTGTCGAACAGGTTATGCAGTAGTTGCTCCTATTAATTGCTTTTTTTCCTGTCTGCTCCATCAGCAATACACAAATAACTATTTTGGGTCTGTACTTTTCTGATTGATTGATGGTTCAGTGAATGCACAGAAAAGGCAGAAGGCTCAGCAGATGCTGACCAGTCCATTGCACACTTGCAAAGCAGCCTTCAATTTGCCACTGATATCCAAACAAAAGTTCCCTCTGCACCCTCCATTATGGAAGGGGGGGGTCTATTCCTAATATAGCTTGATGCTGCCCAGCACATTTTGGATGCTCCAAACAAGAAAACAACAGCAAACTTATGGTAAATTCTTTTATCAGTCTGTGAAAATACAAATTAAATTTGTTATTAATAATATTGAAAGCATTCTTAAATCCACCAAATGCAAGAAATGCACAAGTACTCCTGCAAACTATATTATATAATACTTATCGTGACCTTATAAAGCACTATTGATCTCTCTTATACAGTGCTTGTCTCCTACCAATATATAAAATTATTTCCAAAAAATAAATATAGACCTACTCTGATTTTGTGGATACCAGACTATACTTACTGTACAATACAATACGATAGTATAATACATAGGGTATACATATTTACCTATAGCAAGAGTGAAAATCATGCCATTTTTCTATAGCAGGCATGAAGTTTTATGTGGCATCCAACCGGTAGTTGGAAAGTCTATCTATCTCAGACATCAGTGAGGACAAGTTTGAACCATGTCAGTGCAAGTAAAAAAAATAAGCATTTAGTTCCTGAGAATTTAGATTTCTCTTATTTTTCACACACTACACTGCTCTGGTGTTCAGCATAAGACATAAATATATGTTTGTAACTTCTTGATCATCTTATAAAATAACAAAACAGAACTATATACATAAAAAATAAGTAAATCTCTTTTAAGTTATTAGGTAACCCTTTCTTTTTTCCTTTTTTCAATTCTTTCTTTTCCTTTCTTTTTGTTGTTTTTTTTCCTTTGTTCATTGTTTTAAACATCTTCATCATAGCTTTAAGGCCAGATGCAAAATGGTTAGGCATTTGAAGTGAAATAGAGGCCAAGTGCACCTAGCAGTGTCCAAAATGAGTCCTGAAAATCTCTGCTGAGCTGTTGCTGAATGTGAGCGGATGAAAGGCAGGAGGGAGATGGGGGAACACAAAGGCCCCTGGACCAAGGACTGTGGCTGTCCAAGTCCTACCCAAGCTGAGGCACTCACAGCCAAGCTCAGTCCCAAATTTAACAATGTCCAGAAATGGCAATTTTTTCAGCCAAACACATTGACAGGCTGTGTTTGGTCCCATGTACCTAGGGCAAGGCCACTCAAAATTGGCTTTCTCCCACGCCCGTCTCCTGTATTTTTGCTGCAGAGCAGCCTTCTCCCAGCAGATAGGTGCTCCATCCTCACTTCATGGTTAGGATGCTCTTCTGAGAGGTAGGATGTCACCCTGAAGGCTCTATGTCTAAGGAACCACCCACTTCCCAGGCAATGGTAATTAAAGGAAGGGCAAGATTAATACCTCCTTCAAGCCTCATGACCAATGGCAGCCACTTTCAGGAGTGTGTTCAGGGTCATGATTTCCCTCTTGCCTTCCTCACTGAGGGTGATGTTCCACTGAGATGGCTACAGGACCAGAATAAAGACTGATCTCCAACACTTCTTTGCACTTACACTACCAAGTGGCATTAAAACTATATAAACTCACCGCTGTCATTCTTTCACACGAAGCTCTTACAAATCAGCACAGACCTCTCCTTTTCACTTGAAGAAGTCAGGTGAAAGTCAGGATAAGTCAACCTCAAACATTAACCCCTCTTTCAACTGCCAAATGCTCTAGAGCTCTGCCTTATTGTGAGAGTGCCAAAAGTTGTGCCAAGTATAGATGTGTTTGCTTTCATTGTCACCAGGAGCTGGACTTTGTTTCATTCTTGTATGTATATTCCAGTGGCAAAAAAAAAAAAAAAAAAATTTCAAAGCCTTGGAAGACTAGTTGGGAAGCGGCTTGGATTTGCTTAGAGGTTTATAACCTAGATTTTGACACAACTGCTTTTATTCAGTTTAGTCAGTTGTGTTCCAGATTAGCTGTTGAAAAAGGTATAATTTTGTCATACAGATTTTTTTAGATGAAATTAGCATACTACAGCAAAAGCTGTCTTTGCCTCTGGAGGATCATACGTGTTTTGCAAAGCATGCAATTATTCCTTTTTCCTAAGGGCCACATTCACTAAAAATAAGCTTATGCACTAGAGAGGAAAGTATGACTAATTACAGTATGAGTATTTACTTCTCATTCACAGAGAAAACTCACAAGTGAAAACCTGCCTTGCACCCAAAAATGGGAGATTTGTTGACTGTAATGTCTACTGCAGGGCTTTACTTCACAGATCACCCTTAAAATCTAATGGACTTGGTTTGGAAGGTCCTGGTAACATCCAGTCCCTTGGAGTAGAGATGCTTAGGCCAGGCATCCTTCTCCCACTGCAGGAAGAAGCTAGAAAGCACAAGGTCCTAAGCAGGCAGGGAGCATTAGGAGAAGGAGTCAGAAATTAGCCCGAGACTGCACAGATTCACTAAGACTTTGCAGCTCCGTTCCCCTGGAAACCAAAAGAAAATTTGGCCATGCAGCCACCAGCAGCTCCTCCTGGGTGAAGCTCCTTACGCCTGTTGGGGTTGTCCTTGGGGTCTGCATGGTTAATGCTGTGCCCCGATCTCTTAAAGAAACTGCATCCTCTGACTGCTTCTATGGGACTACCTTGTATGCCATTTTTCCATGTGGAGAAAGGGGGTCAGGTGGCTCTAAAAACTAGAGTCTGGCAGCAATATGTGATACCATTTTTATTTTTAAAAGTAGTTGTCCGATCAAAGGGTCTTTCCCATACCCTGGGACTCTACAGTGTAGAGTGCAAGAGTCACTGTCTCTCTTATAGCAACATCTCAGGTGCTTTATATGTCTGGCCAAGTGCACTGCAAGTTGTAGGTCTGAGAGGAGACATCCTTTATCAGAACTTCAGAATACATAAACCTTTTCATTCTCATGTAATTCTGATTGCAGTTTGGCTGTAGATCTGTGTAGACCTGTATTTGTGTGCATGTGCTAGGGGTTTGGATATGTATGTAAGCAGACCAAGAAAAGGCACAGCCAGATGAAGCTCTGTGGCTGTTCTGCAGTCCCCTGCCACAGCAGAGGCAGTAGGATATAGAAAGTCTGTGGCGCTGCACATGTAGTTCTCTCCAAGGTGTATGCAAGTCTGTATAGGCCATAAGTAGACTCATAAGGATGCACCACAGATGTTACAGCTTCATTTCCAAAACTGCTGAAATTTGGAAACTGAAGGTGGGATCCAGCCCTTAGGGGTTAGATGGGTTTGAGGTATCAAAGTCCCAGACAGCTGTCTTGTCCATTGCTGCCCTCTCATGGTTCTTTCTTCCCTCAATGGGAGAAGTAGAAACCTGTGTTAGGTGGGATGGGTCTTGTCCTCCAGGTAGGTCTGAACAAGTGTCCCTTCTTCAATTAGGCTGCACTCAGACTGTCTCTTGCCTGGTTTCCTCCCAGACGTGATGATGCTTATTTCCCAGATCTTCCTTTAATTTTGGATGGGGGCATACAGGGGAGGGAAACATTAAGTCTGCATAAAAGTGTTGTACTTCACTTCCTATACGGTAGAAGCAGAAGAAAATGAAGTGGAGTAAAGCTTTTCTTCTGTTCTCAAGATAAAGCAGTTAACGATCGAAAACAGAAGGGTAATTAGAATATAAAACCACTGTAGAGAAATGCCCTGTTTTGAGAGGGTATGAAGTGCATACAGCTTTAGTGAATCTGGCCCTAGGCAGCAGAAGTTTTCATTAGCTGAAAGCTCTTAACCTTTCCCTAAGATAATGAATTGTAAATAAAAGCAAAGTGGGACAGATTCTCAATTGCCTTGTACCTTGCTGTCGTACAAAGGGTGCACTTCACACCACTTTACACAGGCTTGAAAGGTCATGCAAGGACAAAGAAGAATCTGTCCCACTAGCTCACTGCTCCAAAAGAATTTGAAGTACTTACAAAAGAAACTGACACTCTTCTCTTCCTCCGCCCTTTGATTTTTAACAGCACTCGCAAACAAAATTACATGATGAATTTTTCACGGCAACATGGGCTCAGGCATTTCTACAACAGAAGACGAAGGTCACTTAGACGATATCCATGAAGAAACGAGACATTTATTTTTTCCTCCCAACATGTGATGTGTTGCTTTCCATTCTTTAAACCTAGCACTGCGTCTGGTATCAGGACTTTTCTGCAACTGGCTTGATGAATAACTGAAAGCCTTTCTCAAGACAGAGTGTACACCACTTTTTCGCACTGTGAACTAATGAGAAGTGACTTATTTTCTCATAGGTAAATGTTTTAATGTTGATGTGTCTGTGAAAATTGTGATCTGTTGTAATATCAGTTACAGTGGCAGTATTGGAAGTAAGCAACTAATTCTGTTTAACAGGAAAAAAAGGTTAAGCACAAAGACTTTTCAGATTTTATGTTTAAAAAAACCTACATACTAAGTACAGAATTTAACATTTTTTGTCACATAAGTATTTAAGTGCACTGTATTTCAGCTCTGTGTCATTTTACATTATTAAGTTATCATTGTTTGTCCTCTTTGTATTCTCTTCTACAACATGACACATTGGCACTGTATTTACTTGTTTTGTTGTTGTAATATTTTTGCTGCTGATTTTTGGGCTATTTACCTTCTGACAAAATGTATTAAAAAAAATCGAGTACTTAATCAAGAAGATAATTGCAAAAGTAGTTGTAAAGGCGTTGATATCCTTTGGTCTTATTCTTTGATATGTCTGTTGGTTAGCATTGTTTTGTGGATAAAAAAAGAATGCTTGACATTAAACTTTTTTCTACTAAGGAGTTGTGGATGAAGCCCCAAACAGAAGTTCCCAATTCCCTGTCTAAATGTAGTCAGTTCTCTGCAACTGATTTACTTACAGTAACTGCCATTTGGTGTCTGTAGTAATGAAGTGATTTGTAAACAGTGAACGTTTCATCGTGTTCTCTTTAGTGTTTGTTTCTATTGCGGGTCATGTTTGTATCTTCTGATAAAGTTGTATCTACACCAGCAACGTTATAATGCCCCTATAGCCCTAAACTGTCTATTACCATAAATAAAATGCTTCACTTTATGGTGAACCAAGCTAAAGATCCATGCTTCAATAAAAATAATGTCAACAAAGAATTCTGACGTTAGACTTTTCAAGCCATGCAGGGCCTACATGAAATCATAAACCAAATTCTTTTACTAAATACCTAGATTCTAATACAAACATTGATGGTATTTATTAATATTTAGTACATCACACTTAACAGCACTTTGCAAATAACACAAAGCAAGAGATCTTCCCAGTCCCACCTGTGGGCATAACATGGTCATTGGAACAGGTCCTGGTGCAAGGAACAAAATGGGACCACGGACCAATGCATGCTCTCACTAGTCTTTATCTGCCAACCCAATGTGCAAATCGGCATTTCCAAGCTCTGAGGACTACAGCGCAGCACATAAGGAACCTGGTTCAAAACAAAGTTGTTAATTCTTAGAATCATAGAATCATTTAGGTTAGAAAAGACCCTTAAGATCATGAAGTCCAACTGTAAACCTAACACTGCCAAGTCCACCACTAAACCATGTCCCTATGCACCACGTCTACACGTCCTTTAAATACCTCCAGGGATGGCGACTCAACCACTTCCCTGGGCAGCCTGTTCCAATGCTTGACAACCCTTTCGGTGGAGAATTTTTTCCTAATATCCAATCTAAACCTCCCTTGGCACAACCTGAGGCCACTTCTCATCCTATCACTTGTTACTTGGGAAAAGAGACCAACACCCACCTCGCTACAACCTCCTTTCAGGTAGTTGCAGAGAGCGCTAAGGTCTCCCCTCAGCCTCCTTTTCTCCAGACTAAACAACCCCAGTTCCCACAGCCGCTCCTCATCAGAGAGAAGTACCATATACACCTGCTATGCTCTTACATCATGAACATCTGCTTCTGGCACTATACTGGTCTGAGCCAGAATGGTGTTTGTTACACACGCACGCTCAGCCACCTAAAATATGTTTAATTTTTAAGAGGTTTTTCATCAAAGGTGCCTGAGCAGTGCAGATAAAAAGGAAGTAATTCAGTGACCAGCTAGTCAAAACTTTGGCTTGATCAAAATTATGCAACAAACCTTTGACAGACCTGGAAACTTACTGCAACAGCCCAGTCTCCTGCAGCTGCAACATTGCCGTACTGTTCTGGAGAACCATCCCTGTGCTTTCAATCCTTGAAACAAGACAAAGGAGCTATTCAGAGAAAGAGCAGGAAGGAAAAAAAATGAGGTTATTAAAGAATATACTGGCTTAATGTTTAGGCAAGAGATTTTAAAATGTTGTAATAAAAGTTTCGCCCATTGAACAAACAAAAAAGCAAGATATAAACACTCCTATTTTTAAAGATAATTTTATTTGCCCTAATATGTCAATAGATGGGTGACATTTCAATCTAAAATGTGTGTGCAGCTAGTATGTTGCTATGGAATTAATTTATTTTAAAGATTTTAGATATAGCAAGGCACTTAATCTGACTTCTCTTTCCAGGTAAGAGACCAGCATAATCAGAGAAGCTGCTTTTCACAATTGTATTTATTTCCTTTGAATAACGTATGCAATCATGACTACTGAGGAATCGCACGAGGCATTTCACCAAAACTCACTACAAACTGTGTACAGGCTTTTCTCAAGAAAATCATCCCTGCTGGTAGATTCTCAAGTGATACTGTCATTTGCCATCTGGAAAGATTCCAGGAAGCCCTTCCTTACATTTTTTCCATTCCTACAGCACACAAGGTAGCATGCACATACTGCATGCTGAGTGTATGTGCTGTTTTATTTTTCCTCCCATATGACTGAAAACAATCATTCATCTGACATTAAATAGTTGTTAAAATAGCAAGGGTGACACAGCACATAATCAATGGCAATAAAACAGCGACACTGCTATAAAATGTACTAATAAGCTTATCTACTGGTATAAAACTTTGGCAGGCATAACTACAAAAATTGACATTTTTAGTATGCCTTACAGTCTTCCTCATTTCTCCTATCAGCTCACTAACCCATGGTCCAGTAGAATAAGGAGAACATAAGACAATTTAAATAAAAATACAGGAAGATGAAGCTCTGACCTGCTGGAGTTCCTGCGATAACCAAAACTTGAAGTTCTCACAGTTTTGCCTAAATGTTCTTCTCTTGAGCTTGCTTCATCCAAAGGTGGCAACATAACCTGAATTGCAGGAAATGAGCAGAGCACAAGTATTTTGAAGGACCAAATTAGGCTTTGCATGAACTTGGCAATTTAGAGAGATGGGTAGAAATGAAATAACACAGCAAATACAGCAAAAAGGACAAGACACTGTCAAAGATCAGAGTACCAGCACACAAAGTGGGTAAATATCTGGCTAGGCAGCAAAACTATAGGAGGAGAATCAACAGTGTAAAGCAGTTTAAAAAAATGCCATTTTGCATTGTATCAATAGAAATGTTTATGGTAAAACATGGTAAATATATACACGGCTGCCGTGCTAGTAGACAGCAGTTGTCAGCTGTTGAGCCCTTCACTTAAATAGAGACGTAAACAAGTTGGAGAGGTTGCAGAGTACAGCAGCACAAACGAGACCCTTGAAACCATGAGCTTCCGAGTGGAGAGAGTTGGTTTGTTTAGTCTAGAAAGGAAAACATTTGGAAAAAGGCATGACAACAGCCATAAACATGCATCTATGTTTTATTTACTTGCTAACCCTTCAGGGCAAATGTCACTGGGTGGACATGCTGCCACAGCATCACCTCATCATTTATCCATCAGCGGGGAATGGGGTTTGGTTATTATCCAGGCAGGAAGCCACGGCGAGGCTCTGCAAGCCCCTCTGATGGACACAGAAAGGGCCACGCACAAGCAGCAAGGTAGAGCAGATAAACCCCACTCAGTTTGGCTCTGTAGCGAGGCTTAACTAAACATGACTCAACACTAGAGTTAACAGGAACAAGCTAGCTGTAGAGGGGAGCTACCTTAACCCTGAGCTGGTGAGAGAGCCTCAAAGCCAAATGAGATCAGCAAAAGGACTTGCCTACCTTAAGCGTGGCCCTGAAGAGCTCTTCAAGGGCTGTTAGCAACCTGGAGCTGCTGAGACCACGCTACCACTTGCAGCACATCTCCTGTGAAGGAGCAGAGACAGCACCCACCACCCGCAAGTGTGGATCTGCTGCTGGCAGAAAGGACCCTGAGGTATGAGGCTGCAAAAGTCGTACAGGTGGCACGTGGATGAAGTGCCTAGTGTTTTCCTGTGTTACTGATGTTTTATGACTATTGCTTTTTCTTCCCCGTGTTCTTCTTGGGGACTGACCTGGCAGCAAGCCTAAAGACTTAGGCCCATGCATGGCTAATTACCACAGGGCCTGATGGGGAGAGTTTGAGCCTGCACCAAGCAAGGAGGGGCCCAGTAAAAATGGTATTCCAGGGATGGAGGAATACTGTACTGGAAGATGCTGATAAATACTGGTTTTATAGTTTGAATCTGTATTTCTTTTGAAAAAAAATAAGTTTATTAAGCTTCTTTAGGGGAAAAAAAAAAAAAGAGGATGTGGTTGTGCCTTTGAGCTCAGGGATGATCTGTGAGTGGCAAAGACGCTGCTTCAGAGGGCTCAGCAGCTTCCCGAATTGCCTCTGGGCCGAAGGCAGGACTCGGGGAGGTACTGGGCAGTCACAGGTTTCAGGGCCGTTTCTGCGTTAGGATGCTATTGCTGACAGCAGGAGAGCTGGCCGATAGTCTCAGGTTCCTCTTTGCCGGCACACTGACTGTGCATATACACACCAGCCTTCTGCTGATACCGTATTGCTCCGTATTGTGTGCTAGAAACAGCACGTGCAAAGCCATTCAACTGGTTTATATTCATGACTGGACACCCAACTTCGCTCATTTAAAAATCACACCCTTCTCAAGGGATGTTTTAAAGGATTTGAGTTCTGCCACTTTCGAGGAACTTCACATGGTAAAAAGGAAAATGTCCTAATGTTTGGGCCTCTCCTAGAATAATTGTGTTGTTATGAACAATAACAAAGCTTGACATGACTAATGTATCCGTATGGGATGTGGGCAGTAACTAATTAACAGGAGCACTTTGAGAACCAAGCCAACTGCCACTGAAATAAGTGGGAAAGTCCCTGTAAATCTAAACGTGTTTCACTTCAATCTGGAAATGTCCACCTCGACTTTACTAATTCAGCTGGTTTGACCTGTCCTAGGACCTGCGTAAGACTCCATGGTCAAATATATACAGGGTTTTTTCTGCCTTGGAAAGTTGTCTCATTATTAGAAGAACGCTGAGCGTAGTTCGGGAGTGGCTGGGAGCGACCCAGTCGATGGAGCCTGCCTGACGCAGTTCGCTAACTTGGGATGTCCCATCTGGGATGTCCACACCAATGAGACAAGCAGAAGTCTCCGCGCTTCCCAGCCCCTCAGCTACCTCCTGTGCCCATGCTGTACCAGCAGCTGTTTGAGGCAGTCGAGAACTAAACAGCCCGGCGACTGGAGCTCTGAGCAGCTGTGAGCACTGGGTCCGGCCTTTGACAGTCCGTCACGGCTTTCCTTCTGCTGCTGGAGAGCAATGGCTCCCACTGCTCCAACCCCTGCGAGCCAGATGAGCCCTCGAAGCTCACACTGGGCCCTCTGTCATCACACAGCTCCAGTGGTCTGTGGGCCATTAACTTATTTCCCCCAATTATCCTTCACAGGAGTTTTTTCGGTCCCGCCAATTGTCCCTATTGTTTATTCTGCGTTAACTTCCCCTCCCTTTTTTCGCTTTGACCAAAAATCCTCTTTTCATCTTGTTCCTACTGAGTTCAGCACTATATTAATCCCTGCCCTTCTCTCAGAGCTGAAGAACCAAAGCATCTTTTACCATTTTAGACAATGCTGGAAAGAAGCAATAAAAAACTACTAACCTTCCCAGTGAGTCATGCTAAAACGCACACAAGAAACTAAAACCAGCTTGTCTTTAAATACAACCATTGACACAATTAGTGTAACATAATCCGCACTGTGGATTACTCTAACATTCAAAGTGATTTATACCTTTGCGGATTTTTCTAGCAAGAAACCTGCCATTCCTGTGTTTGTTTCAAGCTTTCTCCTCTCCCTCCTCTTTGTGCAGGGTGTATAAGCAGAGGTCTGCCGGTGGTATGTTACTGCAATATATGCTTTACTGGTAATAAAGCATTTCAAAATTTCAGTCCCTCAATGGTGACAGCACACTTTCATAAGGTAATTACAGCTGCATTCTAACACAAGCTACAGATGCCCATGTTCAGAAAAAAAAAAAAGCTTTTTGGATAAATAAATAGGAATCAAAAAAGGTGTCTCTCCCAAACTATCTCCGTTTACCCGGTTCTGTGTAACAACAGCATCCAGCACCATTCCATGTGAAGTCTGATGTATGTGGTGTATCTAATGTATCACCCTGAAATTGTTCATCAAAATGCCTTTTTGATACAGCCTATTTTGGATAAAACTGGTTATAACAAACCTCTCATTTAAAAAGCAACTTTTGAAATGTTTTGACCTTGAAATTTCTCAGTATGACAATACTGAAATTTAAAGTACTGTGTTTCAGCTTGAATTAATTTAAATCTTTTTTAAGTTACTCTTAAACTCTAACAAGGGCTAACATGTTAAGGAATCGTTTTAAGGTTTTCAAAATAATACGTTCCTGTAGACACCAGTTTTACAATTTTTTTTGTGGTCTCAATGCATAAGAATTTCAAAATTTTTGTTTTTCTACCAGTTCTGTGTACAAAACCCAATCTCTAAGAATCCAAGAAGTGGGAAAACATTTTCTCCTGGGCAAGAGACCGAGCTGTCGTCGTGTTGGAAAACATTTCCATATCACGGACCGGAAGATGAGACCTGTGGAGATATTTCACTACTAATTCCTGCGTATTCACAAGGAAATCGATACCTGCGTATCCTTTGCATCCCTAAAGAAATAAAACACAACATCCAGTCACTTGTGAGACCGACCACGCTGAGGCCCGGGCTGACGAGCGTGCTCTCAGACAGCAGAGCTGGCAAAAATACCCTCCTCGTTAAAAAAGAGGGGAAATAACGGTAAGTCAGTCTCTCGAAGCGTTCAACCAACATGAAGTCCTTCAGAAATTTGTACTTTTACATTCATCCCCGTGACCGGCACACGGCTGCGTTGGCCGCCCGGCGTAGGTACTACGCTTCTGAAAGGACAGAGCGCTGACGTCTGCTTTTTCGAACTAATTTTAGACAATAAATCCTGAAGCTTCTTCACGGGAACTCTGGGACAACCCAGGCGGGGTTTATTTGAGGAACACCGCGGCGTACCCCAGCCAAACCCAGCCAGGCCACGGCCTGTACGTCGCGCCCCTGCCAGCCAGCGCCTACCCCGCG
>NW_010973187.1:6945832-6994987 GCF_000737465.1 Haliaeetus leucocephalus
CCGGGGGCTGGCCTGGGGGACGGGGTCGGGGTCTCGGACGGCGCTCCCGCCTCTCGCCGTGCCTTCCCCGCTCCCTCCTTCGCCGGCCCCTGCCTCCTCGCCCCGCGCCCTCCCCGGCGGAGCTGCCGGAGGGAGCGCCGTGGGCGACGGGAGCGGTTTAAAAGGCACTTGTCCTGAGGGCGGTGCCGGCCTCGGCCGCTTTCCGAGGCAGCCGGGCTGGTCCGCGCCTCCTCTTAACGCGCTCCTTAAAGCCAGGGGCTGCCCGGGCAGCAGGCAGCACCCACGCCGTAGTAGCTGTGAGGTACACGCAAAACACCTGGGGTGACGGGGGGGGGGGGGGGGGGGGAGGAAATAAATAAAAAAAGAAAGGGGAAACTCGAGGAAGGTCGAGAGATCAGTCATTTCCTCGTCTAGTGACTGCAACCCCTCTGACGTTAAGCTGCGGGCCGTCAGTTTAGGCCAGAGGGGCTGTCCAAGAAGCCCTGTAATAACGAGAAATAACTGCTTTGCGCCTTGTTACTAGCTTCAACCCAAAGATCTTCAAAGCCTTTCCAAAACCTTGACTCAACTATTTCCACGCACACGCATCACCCACCTCACCCCGCCCCCTTTTCTGGTAAAGAATAAGGTCGTCGCTTTCCCCGTGTCAGTATTTTTCAGCTTCTGGTCTGCGAACTGTGGGAACGTTTTGAACTCCTGAGAAGGGATCAGCGAAAGCAACCAGGAAAAGCCAGCCAGAAGAGTAAGTAGGCTTAAATTTGCAGTGCTGGTGCTCATACTGCTATTGCAAAACTTTTAATTGTCTGAACATTGAAATGTGGTTTAAAGCTGTTTTCAGGACGCTTCGGAATTTCAGATAACCCAAATGGCTGTTGCAGCAGGCATTTAGAGAGAGTCTAGTAGTAAGAATCAGGAAAAAAAAAAATTAAAAGCGCTGCCGTTATTTCTGCTGATGATTCAGCAAAATGTACATTCATAATTCTCCATATCTATCACAGTAACACAGTTGCACAGCATTGGTGTGGATGGGGATGACTGACAGTCTTAACAAGGGGCTGGCCGCTAGAACTTTTTTGGCTGAAGTTTTCACAGAGGAAGGCTAAAATTTTCAGACAGGCTTTTAAAATGTCTTCTACTGAATGTGCAATAGAATGTATTCTGGGTTAACAGGTGTCTTGATTTATATTACAGAATTTTCATAAGTAAGATGCTGCTTTACTAGCTGCTATAGAAATGGAAAAACTAAGGTTAATTAACTGTACAGTTTCAGAAGCAAGCACGTGTAGGTGACTTGCACTGAATTGACTCTGTGGGGATCAACTCTCGCATTGGCCTTCCTCAAGTGGTAGTAATCGCACTCTGAAATACTTTTTGTTTGTGGCAATTCCAGGCCTTCTCGGGACACATGATAGGTGTTCCAGTTCTGCATTTAGCAGTATTCATGAGCTGAAGTATTTTATTGTCTTGCAATGTACTGCGAAACATCTCTGAAATGGAATGGGGAAAGGGTATAGGGAGAGAATGGAGTTTCACCCATGCAAAGCTGCTTTTTGTAGCTGATAAAGCATGTTCATTTGAGATAGCATTTACCCCCTTGTATAGACTTGAGGGCCTTAAGTTCAGCAGTCTCCTGCTAAAAGCTTCGCTATGCTTAAAGGTATATTTGTGGGGGGAGCTGGGGCAATATTGGGTTATAAGTAGAATCACATTTCAGTGAAGGAAAGCTCTAAGTTCAATAAGAAAAAAACCTGCTGCTACTTTCAGGCTTGGATTCTGATCGCTAAACCATATTTCCTCTGCCTAAGTAATCTGTCCAGAGCTGATGTGGTTTTTTGATTGTAATGTACAAATTCTGTGTAGGATAACAGTTTGCTTAAAGGCTGACACAGTTAAAAGAAGTGAAGATGGCTGAGCATGATCCTGGGGGAAAGGGCCTAGGAAATGGCAGTCTTTAGCCTCTGCCACAAACTGAGCCCAGTTTTCTGAGCTGAGTGCTTACTGAAGTGCTCTGTTGGGTTCAGCCATCACATCTTAAGACCTGGGGCACTAAACAGCCATCAAGTATTGCCTTTTGTTTGGAGTTTCTAGTCCATTACTGTGATTCAAATCATATCTTTAGCACACCGTTCTTCATAGGTATAGTAGCCTGTCCCCAAGGATGCACTGTTTTTAGAACTTAAATATTCCAAAACCACATGGGAAGTTGGTTATTATTTAACGTGACACTAAAATCATGCAGTACTGAGGCACAGATCTAGCACGTGGCTGCAACTCCATTGTTCTTTTGCTAATAACTTGAGAAAGAAGAACCAAACATGTTTATCTGCTTTGATTATTATTATAGTATAGACAGACTGTTATTGTCTTAAACTACTGTTTATTTGGACTGTAGCTGTAGCCTCTAAATGTGACCAAAACTTTTGTGTAGCCCATGGGTTGCCTAGAGAAGCACAGAGTCCTTTGAGCTCTTCTGCCTCTCTTAGTTTGGCTGATCATCTGCTAAAGTCAACCCTGTTAAGGAGCTACAAAGGAATTTGTGACTCTGGAGCCTGCTGCTTTTTTTGTGTCTTGAGGAAGTTTTCCCCTGGAGAAGACAAGCCTCCACTCTACATTTTGGTGGGGTTTTTTTGTTCCATGTATTCTCTGCATTAGCCCTTCCCTATGCAGACTCTCCTAGCCACACTGGTTTACTCAGCTTTAACTTTGGTATGCCAGGTGTTACCAAGCTAGAGGTCAGTGTGGTAGTAGCAGCTACAAATAATGTAAACTTGACAGGATTGGGCTGCAACCAAAAATTACTAGGCCTAAGCTATGCCTGATTTAATAGGCAGCTATTAAGGCTTAATACATCATTGTCCCCTAGTTCCCAGTTTGAATGCACAGTGACTGAAGCATTTACATTATTGTAACTTTCCTAGCAACTTCTTAAAGGTATCCAGACAGTTTCTGAAATTGTTGTCCTACATGGTAGTGTCAGACCTTTAGCCAAATAATGGAAGGATAGTGGATCTCAAAGAATAATGAAATGTATCTGTGCATGTACATTAGATGTCAGTTTGATGATTAAATCAGAGTATCCAACATTCCTGGGAAGAGCTTGTGTTACTTCAGCCGTCCATTCTTCCTGTGCTAACATTAGCACACAGGGAGAAAGCCAAAAAGTCTTCCATTCTTGTCTACTAATTATGCCATCTCCTCTCCAACACTGAAACAGTTTGCTTTAATTCACAACTCAAGGTTCATTAGCTTCCGTGGGTTCCCTCATTTCTTAATAGTAGTCACTTTTTTTCTGAATAGCTTTACACAAGGGTCTTTTGGCATCTCTCATGCATTTCCCCATGATCCAGCGTATACTTCCTTCTGAATCTGATGAACTGCTGACTGCTCTTTTTTTCTTCTATTTCATAGCTGATATGTTTTTTTCTGTAAGAACTGGTTTTCTAAAGCATGTGTTTTTCTGTCTGATTGTTTGGTAGCTCTATAACTTTCAGCACAAGATGACGATGCTGAAGCTAAAATTCTCAAGATCAAATTAGCCTATTGATTTCCCAGTTAAGTTTAATGAATTAAACGCCTTCCTTATCCTGATATGTTTCCTTCCCTAGATCTGTTAGCCAGCAGAATGTTGTCCTGCTAGATAGTATCTCTTGGTAGTCCTTCTTGATAGTATTTCTTAATATGGCTACGAGAGCTGCCATTGCTATTATTTTATAGCTATTTATCTGTAGCTTTTTGCTCTTCAGAAATATAACCAGCAGCAAAGTCCAGGTCTTGTAGTTATTTTCCATGTGCCCAGGTAATCAGAAAGCTATAGACAATGTCAAGTACTTCCACGGGTCTGAAGATACGGCTGCAAGTTTGTGCAGACAGCTGAATGGGTTTTGCAGGTCAGTTGCATTGATAAGATTTAGATTTTATTAATGATCATAAGAGTACATATGTGAATAACTGGCCTATGTGGGAACTTGGACTACTGTTCTCAAAGACTTGCATTAACTGTTTCTTTTGTTTTGTGCAGTAGCAAGCTGGGAAGGCCTTCCATGTGATAAACAATAGTGTAATTGCCTTCTTGGGAGTTTTTTGACAATGAACCTGTGTTTTCACTGCCTGGGTAGAGTCTCTCTCCAGCCTTCACTGAAGAATTCTTACCAGTTTTGCACAGGCAGTGGTGGATCAGGTTTTGCTGCTCTGCTTTGACTGTTGCCTACCATTTTGTATGTCAAATTTGGTTTGTGTTCTTGTGTTGTAGTGGGTTGTTTTGGGTTGTGTTTTTTCTTTTTTTTAGCTAGTTAATAGATTTTAATCTGTTAATTGAAAACCTGAGATTCTGACACCTAGACTGGACTAGCTAAGGTCAAATTGTTCATTTTCATTTATTTTATGGAAATGGGGTTCTGAGGCAGGGCTGGGACTTTAGAGAACTTCTCAGAAAACCTCTCTTAACTAAAGCGTGGGCAGAATTTTCCAATCCAAATCTAAGATCGCAGTGTCTGTCGTTCGAAACATCCTTGTTGGAGTTGAGTCTAGTAGTGCTAGATCAAATTAAGGATTGAGCTGATCAGGCATTATAAAAATTCAATTTTTGGCACCTGTTTTTCATGGAGCAGAATTCAAAACTCCATATACCATCCAGGAGAAAACTTAGATTGCTTCTCAGAGGTGCCCACAGGGAACTGCCTGTTCCTGTTTTCACAGAGCTCTGCTAAGCTCAGGCATGTCTGAAGAGGCATGTTAGGAACAAAACCACAGATCTTTCATAGATACAGGTGTCCATAATATCTTCTCTAAATACTGAAGTTTTGCCGCTGCTGTCATAACTTTATGGCATAACATGGTTAACGTCCTTTCGTAGAGAAAGCTAGACCTGAGTTCAGTTACCACTTCAGCATGTTGGGATTTAACCTGCATGTCCTGCTTTACTAGGATGGTGCCATTAGCTACACAGCTTTGACATAACATTGTTTTCTAAGCCCTCCCTATTTCTTTCAGGTTTACTGTTTCTTTATCTTCTGTCTCTGGTCCATTTTATTGTTCAATTTTGCACTATAAAACTTGTTTTCTTGTTTTCAGTTCTGTATGATGTGTTTCTGGTTTTATTTCTTTGCCAGTTTCATGTTTAAAATCGATGCTTATGATCTTTTTTCACTGTGGCATTGCAATGCTATAGATGGTGCTGTATTTGTGTCCATATAGCTGAACAGGTGACCAGAGTCTTTAACTTACAGATGTAGCGAATCTGATTTTCTTTTTCCGTACTTTCTGGTGACATTTCTTTCTTTTGCATATGTGTTTCTGAGGAAGGAAGGTTCTTGCAAGAAGTAGTCACCAGAAAATTACTCAATGAACCTTTCTTCATTTCATTTGATGACCCTCAGCCCAGACACCCTTGTTGCTCTTCCAGTTCCTTTGTTACGGGACCTGTTTTAGTGTTAGCTGTTGCAGAAATCCATTCATGCTGGATTGTTCTGCCAAACACACTTGAAGAGTCAATTGGCGAACTCTTTGCCCCTACAAACCTGTTTGAACTAAACTCTGTGACTGACATCTTTACAAATCTGGTATAGATGATGTTTTGGTAGGTGGATTCTTAGCTTTACTGTATGCATGGATGATGAACACCACTGCTCTCTTGGAGCTCTTCACAGACCATACATATCTTCAGTTCTACCTAATAAATGCCATTGATTTATGAAGACCTGACCAACACATCTGAAAGTCCTGTGCTTCAATAGCCTAGTAAAATTAAAGCATAACTGCAAGGACATAAGCCTGGTAGGTTTTTTTTATCATTCCTGTACTCTGTAGCATAGAACCTTCAACATATGAACATGTTCAGCACCAACCGGTAACTAGGGTCTGTCCAAAGTAATTTCTGTATATTGTCCATCTTATTTGATTGCTCTGTTTGGGATTGTGGAGTCATTTCTCTAGCTGTATGAAGGTTAAGCTTTTTACTTGTGTAGTTAAGAACAGACACAAGGCTTTCTCACATTAAGATGTGAGCTCTGTCATCAGCTACAGAAGAAACGTGAAGCCATAAGGTGAGTCTGCAAATAAAGCAGGGGTTTGCTGTGAAATACTTCTCAGAGAAACTTCTTTATGTGTTCATTTTGCTTACTATGAATTTTAAATATTTCAAGGAAAAGCAGCACTGGCCTGTGTTTGCTGCGCACTCATGGCCTTTATATGTAACCTTGGCGTCAGGATGTTGAGGAGGGTCATTCCCACTGGCTGGTAATCACCTTCAGAACATGAAGCAACACCCTTAAGTACATAGGAGACAGGAAAACGCTATCGCTTGGATAATATAATCTTAACCAAGCAGCAGTTGCATAAATGGGGACGGGATCTGTCACAAGTCAAGTCCTACTCACTGCTCATGTAGGATTTGGTTTGCTACCTAGTGCACAAAAGATATACACAGAAAACGTGTTATAAAATAGCTACCAAGAATGAAATGTTTCTTCCAAATGCAGATCCTAACATGGATAGGGAAGTTGAACTTATTTGTCAAAACTAGCAGCAAGAGAGTTGCAGCTTAGATAAATAGTTATCGTTACTACTTTCCCAGAGGTGTCTGCCCTGTGCTGTGTTGTCAGAAGCAACAGATCTTCAGGAATTTCTTCAGGCATGGCAATGGCTGTAGCCTGTACTGCAGAGGGGCAAATCCTTTCAGAAAGTGTTAGGAAGAGAGCCTCATAGAGGATCATTGGAGACATTCCAAACCTTGTATTAGTTAAGTAAAGTAGTTACTTCGTGCCTTGTTTTCAGCAGTGAAACTGGAATATAAATTTATAATCCATCCTAAACTCCCTCTTCTTCCCTCTCCCCACCCCAGTCATTTCTTCCTGTGACCACACTGTGTTTTACTATCTATCCTTCAGCTTCCCCTGTGACTTGAGAGGTTTGCACTGTAAACATGATGACTAAAAGTATTCTGGTTATAAATAACAACCTTCTGCTTTTTTTGTTTTGTTTATTTTTAGCTTGATGCAGCGCTTGAGAGGCTAGTGGTGTGTGTAAACAGGCTTTATGAAGCAGCTACAGAGGGGAAGGACTTTTGGTGGCTTCTCTGCTGAAGGAAGCATATCATGTAACTTCTCCCTTCTGCACAGACACTTGTTTGATGTCTGCTTGTTCCACTTTGCCAGAAAAGATGAACCAGCTGCTGGAGGTTATTGGTGGACTGAGGTCACATGAAGTATAGAAATTATTCTGAGTTAGCTTGGTGTGTATGCATGATCTTGGTTTATGTTCTCTCCTCTGATCATCAACTGGAGCTTTATGATGAAGTCAGCTCCAACAAAGTTTTTGGCAGTGGATTGCCTCTGGAAAAATGAAGCTAGCAAATGATTACCTGTCTCTGAGGAGATGTACATGCTTATCAGTTGGCTTAATCATGACAAAGAGGTCATCAGCCGTGGTACCATTCTGATTAACTTATCTGATTCCACTATCACTTGCTACTGCTTTTGGATTTCAGAAGGGGTGAGGATGGCAGATTCAGACCCAAGGTCACTGAAGCCACAAAAAGCAGGAATAAGAATGATCGTATTTCCATGGGTTCTCATGGCCATCAATGTGTTTGCACTGGAAACAGAAGCCATCTCTTATCTATATCTGAGAGGGAAAGAGACCAGTGTTCTGCTGCTCAAAATGCTCCAGGTGTTTGTCTTACGTGGAATTGATTACACAGCTCAATCATCATAACAGGTTCCCAAAACATTCTCTTGTTGAAAACAAACATAAGATTGCTGGTTGATAAGAGATACCACTAAGATACTAACGAATTCATTAGTCCATGGAGTAAATCTTTAGAGGCTAAAGTATTTTTTGGCAAGGCACATGAAATATAAAATACCCCTTATCAGTTACATAATCTTTAGGTCTAATTTGTTACTGTTTTCTGAGACAAGGATCTCTGTGCCTCACATGTTGTTGTAATGCTCTTTTCAGTGGATAAGATCAGTTTATTAGAGGAAAATACATCATACTGAATCCAACAGCCCGAGGAAGGTGAGGCTGCTGCTGCTGCTCTATGTCCCCAGGTCCAACCAGTATCAAGGCTGAAGATATATTCCCAGCAGGCACGTGCACACAGAACGTGTATATACACAACATATTCACATATATACATGGCAAGTTGCACAGATTAGGCAAGCAACACTGACAGCCTCATTCTCCTCCCCTCTCTGGCTAGGCAGGATGGAGGTCCAATAGTGAGAATATATATACATATATAGAGATATACACACACACATATGTATGTACAAGGTGGATCCCTCCAGCAACTGGGCTCAGATACTCAGTCTGGCCAGTAGCTAGCTCCTGTATCCCAGTCTCCCCAGTTGCTGTCAGCTGGGCTTATGAGCCCTCAAGGCCATAGCCCCGCTCCAGTTGCTGGTACAGACCATCACATGTGCACACACGTGGCTGGCCAGGACTTCCCAGGTTCCAATAGCTGCCCCCCACTGCCATGCTCTTACTCTTAGAGATAGGCATATGCTCTCACACCTAGAGCTGGCAGGGTCTCCCATGGTCCCATAGCTGACCCTCCCGTGCTGCTCTGGACTGGTGGAGATGAGCCTTTGATGGGCTGATGGCTCTTGTGATGGACCTGGGAGTAGCCCAGCAGGGTATTATCCAGGCTCTCTGTCCTGCCATTGTCCCTCTGAGTAACCATGGGTGTGTGGAAGAGCTTTTATCACACAATCCAACACAGTTTCTTTAACCATCTCACCTTTCTATGTGGAGTACAGTGGAAATTTTGCCTATCTAAGAGCTACATAGGAATTCAAGGTCCTGATTTTTAATTTTTTTTTTTTTTCCCAAAGGTTCACTCCTGGAGTGCACTTCTTAGCTTAGGACATACACAAGGAAAACTGTTTGCTTCACAAGTTATTTCTAAATTTGTGAAGCTTTACATGAAGGCTACAGGTCTAAACAATCTATTCGTTAGTGGATTTAGTGGGAGTAGTGGAGGAGGACTGAGGATGATAAGCACAGTCCAAGAAAACTAGGAGAATGCATTCTTTATGACCCCACCCAGTCATTTTACACCTTTGTGCTTGTTTTAAAAAAAAAACTTCTGTTCCGGCTTGGTGTAATTTTATACGTATCACTCAAGGTGATAAGTGGAAGGGCATAGGTCACCGGGGAGTGAGGCCAGAGAGGAAAGAAAGAAATGAGAGAACATGTGGTTCCTAAAATTGCCTCAGCTTTTGTGTCTAGCCTCTTCAGACAGTAGGAACCGACCTTGCAATAACTCTGCTTTTCAGTGTGCATTTGGGAGAACGTATTTTACAGAGAGTGGCAGTTTTTCTACCAGCCCTTTGGCTGATGACAGTCACCTGTATTTGTAAGCTTAAAGATACAAAATACTTCATAGACTTTGCTGTTCATGATCTAACTTGGAATTCCCCAGCACAGATGTGTTTTTCTACTGTAACACTGTACTAATACTGTCTACCTGTGCTTTTCCACTATTTAAGCCAACTCTGTGCTTAGCTGCCAGAAGAAAGGTTTTCTGCTCTTTTAAAACAGGCAAGTCAACGGATCTGCCACTGACTCCCCGCTGTTGCATTAGGTAGTTCAGATACATGCAGGTTAGATACACAAGGTTAGGGACAAAAGTGCCCCATTTTGTAATTATAAGCCTATTAAAGCTGCAGCAGTCACACAGCATGCTATTCTTCATGTCTCCAGCTTCTTTTTTTCTTTTTTTTTTTTTTTCCCTCCCCATAGTCATATTTTGAATCTAAGGAACAGCAGCCAAATCATGGTCCTTATAAATTTTATGGCTGCATTCTAATTCATGTGGACTGGATCAAAAATTATTGTCCTCTACAAGAATCAGTGTAGATGGCTTGACAGCCCTCCTTTATCGTCTAATATTAGGAAGAGGAAGTACTTAATTATTAGAGGTAGTGTTATAAATTGATGTTTGCTTCACTTTTTTTAACACCTTCAATTTGATAATAGCAGTAAGGACATAAGACAGGCCTTTATCAGTCAGATAAAGAATCACCAACTCTTAAGCCTTTTGCATACAGCTTTTAACTACTTCAGCTCAACTCTTATCTGGCTGATAAGATTAATGGCAGTGTTTCTTATAGCTTTTTAATTTTATGCTTGCCATGAAGTTCAAAGGTTGTCTAAGAGCAGTATTCCACTAGTAATTAAGACTCGCATGCCCAGAAATTGCCTTTTTCTTCCTTTGTATAAAGGTCTGAGAGTTTTCAGAAATCATAGCAGTAACCTTTGTCTTAATGAAAATGACAGTACCTGCTTTTGCTCTTCCTTGAACATGCTGGGAGTGAAGGGCAAGGCTGAATTTCCAAGCTTTGGCTATCTCTGTTGGCAGTTTGTCATATTGCTATTCAGCAAACACTTGGAGAGACACTTCAACAAGTCATGAAATGCTGCTCTTTTGCTACTTTATGGACAATGCATATCATCTGTTGTACGCACAAGTATCTCAGTCCTTGCTCTGTGTGTGCTTTTCAAGAGATGGACAATATTAAAGACTTTCATCTTTATTGTATTATCTACAGCTTAGAATTCAAAATTATCATCAGAGAACATGGTTATGTAGGGCTGTTAAGATGAAGTTGGTGACATGGCGTGCAATACATAAAATGATGCATCTGGCTGTGGTTTTGGGGTAGATTTAGGACCTCTTTTAATGGCATGTGATTTGTTCTCTGTGTTCTGGTATCCGCTGTGAACCATAGCTAAACACAGGATCCTCTTGTATCCTCCCTCAGGTTTACGTTCGTGTTAGAGGGTTCTCATGATTCAGTGCAGTGTAACTTCCTTGTTCAAACAGAATCAGAAATGCTCAATCTACAGTTTAGAAATCTTCAGACTGAGTGATGGTGAAACTTGGGTTGTGACCTCTGGTAGTATTTCAGACTAACACTTGCCATCATCTGGATAACTGATTTAGAGTTGAGCCCTGTTCAGTTAGTCAAATACATCTGTATCATTTATTTCACCATGGTGAACGGAGGCAGGACCGAACTTCTGTTCTTCTGTATATGCTCATAGTACCTGGAAGAGTCTGGGCATGTGTACAGAAATGAGAAAGGAACTGGAGTTTTTAAGACCTCTCCATGTCTATATTTACATTACAAACTTGTGTGGCTCTTCCAAATATTAACCCATCTACTTGAAGCTTAACAAACTTGAATGTGGAAAGTATGTAACCCAATCAGGACCTGAATTTTTGGGGGTTAGCAGGGGGCTGTTTTGTGTTGCTATGTCTTTTGGAACAGGAAGAAGGGGTGCATGTTTTTAAAACCTTGGATAGAAATGTTTTGATTATATTCTCATTTTATTGGAACAGTTTGGCCAAAACTAAGCCTCTGAACTGATTTGGTTTGTGCTTTTTGTATGCAGCTGTAGTTTTTGTTTGTTCTGATTTGTTTGAGTGGGTTTTCTGCTTAAGACTGATTAAAATTGCTTCATAATTTGTAAATGAGGCTGATGTTGCCAGAACACACCAATTAATTACCAGAAAAGATACATTCTATGTGAATAACGACATAAGGGACCATTATGCAATCACAGAATGGTTGACACTTGAAGGGACCGCTGGAGATCATAGGAGTACAACCGCCCTGCTCAAGCAGGGTCACCTAGACCAGGTTGCCCAAAACCATGTGCAGTCAGATTATGAATATCTCCAAGGATGGAAACTCCACAACCTCTGTGGGCAACCTGTTCCAGTGTTTGATCATGCTTGCAGTAATTTTTTTTTCCTTATATTTTAACAGAATTTCTTGTATTTCAGTTTGTGCCCATTGTTTATTTACTCCCTGCTGCATCAGGTACTTATATCCATTGATACGATTTCCTCACCCCCTCTCCAGGCTGAACAATCCCAGCTTTCTCAGTCACTCCTCGTATGTCAGGTGCTCCAATTTCTTAATAGTCTTTGTGGCCCTTTGCTAGATCCTCTCCAGGATGCCCATGTCTTGCGCTGGGGAGCCCAGAACTGGACCCAGCAGCACTCCACATGTGCCTTACCAGTGCTGAGGAGAGGGGAAGAATCACCTCCTCCAACCTGCTGGCTATGGTCTGCGTAACGCAGTCTAGGATGCTGCTGGCCTTTGCCAGAAGGACACATTGCTGGCTTATGTTCAAATTTTTTGTCCACCAGGACCCACAGGTCTTTTTCTGCACAGCCACTTCCCAGATGATTGACTCCCCAGTGTTTACTGTTGCTGCCACCTCTCATATGCTTCTTTCTCATGTATGACTTTAGTCAGGAGCTCCTTGTTCATCTACACAGGCCTCCTACCACTCTTGCTTGGATCTCTATTGCTTGGGATGGACCATTCTTGAGTCAGGAGGAGATAATCTTTGAAAATCAGCCAGCTCTGCTGGACCCTTCTTCTCTTCAGGACGATATCCCATGGGATTCTTCTAAGCAGGTCCCTGAACAGGCCAAAGTCTGCTCTCCTGAAGTCTGGGGTTGTAAGCCTGCTATATGTCTTGTTTCTCTCAGGATCCTGAACTCCACCATCTCATGGTCATTGCAGCCAAGGCTGCCCCCAGGCTTCATATTCCTGACCAGTTCATCCTTGTTTATAAGTACCATGTCCAGCAGAGCACATCTCCTTGTCAGCTCCTCCATCACCTGTGGCTGCAAGCTGTCATCACTGCACCTCAGAAGGCTCCTGGATTGCTTGTGCCCTGCTGTGTTGCCCTTCCAGCAGACACTAGGCTGGTTAAAGTTTCAGTTTCACTGGGCAGAAGTTAATACACTAGGATTCATGGGTAGCTCACTGTGTGACACGGCAAGATGTGAAGTAGGAAGTGGTATTTGTGGGTAGGTAGATACTGACATAAAAAAAAAGTGCTACAGGTGTTAGTGGCCAAACATACATCTTAGTATGGACGGCATTGCTGTAAATACGAAGTAAGATACATGTGATAATATGGAGGTGAGAAGAAAGCCAGAGGGCTGCTCAGATGGAAATTGCTGGTAGAACAATCCTATTCTAATGTTGACTGGATCAAAATCTGCAGGTAGGAGGAAAAAATTGTGATGCTGAGAGTTACAATTTGCTAAACAATAACACGAGAAAACAGTTCACAAAATGTCATTCAGGCTTCTCAGTGAATTGAAACTATGGAAAGATGTAAAAGAACCTTCAGATGTGTTTCAGGAGTACAAAGGTAACAATCTCTGATAGTACCCTTGATATGATACTGTTCTTACAAACAAGTTTTGGTATCTTATTTCATGCAGTAAAGGTGAAATGAATCTTGAATGTGGTGTAAATAAAAAAATTATAATTTCAGTAAAAATACCCTTTTGTGACTGACTATGTAGGGAAAATGTTGCTTACAAAATAATGAGAACTGAAGAGATGCTAGGCTGTGTCTGTCCTAGGAGATAGAGAACAGCAAGCCCTGAGTGGAAAATTCCAGCACCTTCATCAGACTGAAGGCTTAGGTAGCAATATTGCTATTTTGCTGCCAGGCAGACTGTATTTGCTAAATCAGAACGTTGGACCAATTGTGGTTAGCTTTGAGTGTTTAGGTAGCAATTTGTCTAATTTCTGCATGGTAACCCTTTTCTAGGAACGCATTGATGTACAGCTAAAAACTAAACACCTCTGGGTTAGCTCCCTTGGTTGAAGGCAAACACATGCTTAAGTGACTTGCTGGACTGGAGCCCAAGGGCCTTGTTCACAATTATGGCTCTGTTTCCCATTGCACTCACGTTCTGTCATCAAATGTAGCGCTAGCCAGCTTCTCTGCTTAACAATATAGCAGTCCTGTCATTTTGCTTGTAATTTGGAGTTACATTTCTTGCCCCACGTTTCTAGAAGCAGCAAACACGGGGCAAAGGAATTATCAGAGTATCTCCTAAACGTGTTAAGATGTTTATGGCACTGAATCAGACAAAAGAATAGATGTTTACAATCCTTCTGGCTAGTTTTAAAATCATGTACATCTCCTGACTCCTGTATTAGTGGGCGCAGGACTGAGAATAGCAGTAAGTGGCACATCCGTTGAAAGAATAACTTTTTGAAAGTAGTGAATTGTGCATCCCTGGGATGCTGTCTGGAAAAAGAAGCCTCTGAAATGGAGGAGAAAGCAGGTGGATAGATACAGGAAGCAACTGGCTATCCGGAAGAAAGAAGTGGCTTTCTCAGTGTTAAAATTGGAGTTCTGTCTTTTGGAGATGGACGTGACAGTTTGTGAGTAAGCAGGAAGTAACTCAGCAATAAAGTAATCTCCCTTTGACACTGACATTTTCTTTAAAGGTTGAGGAGGGAAAATCAGATAAGCATGAATATAACCTTCCAATTTTGTTTCTGCAATTATTTACAGAGTAATTAACGTAAAAGCTTTCTTTACCTAAGAGAAGCATAAACTACTGGCTTCCATATAGTAAAGATTGTGAGTGTGGTTTACTTACTTGCTGCTGTTACAGGCTATCTAATTAGTGCTTTTAAACTGCATTCACAGTTCTTGTCTCTAGCTTGTCAAAATACATTATCTGAAGGGAATGCCAAATCCAAGGTTAAAAAAGTAACCAAACTGATTTTGTCTACAACCAGGTTTTTCAGTGGAGACCGTGGAACTGTTCTTCCTTGGCTCCTGCTCCATGAGATCAACTATGGAACATGCTCAAGAACATGAAGCACGTCTTGAGCAAACCCAGATGTATTGTGTGGAGAGACCAATATATAACCAAGAGCTCTTGCAAGGACAGCTGCACAGACGAGAAAGAACACCTCAGACTTTAAGGCAGAAGATTGTACATTCTTGTCGGTAGGGTTTTTTGTCTTTATTTTATTGGTTAGAAATGTTCTAATTCTTAATTGATTCATGCACATAGCTAGTAATCTCTTCAAAGAAACCTAAAAGATAAAAGCACTAGTTCTGTTTTGATTATTCAGCAAGACTGTGATGAAGTTGTATGTGTGGTTTTATATTATAATATATAACTGTATTACAAAAAAATGGATAAATTAGTTGAATCTTCATGAAAGTGCAAAGGAAAAATATGCAGCATAGGAATGTGAAGTATTAGTCAAATCATGTGACAGGAATTCATAAGACCCAGAAAAATATCTGTCCTTTTTATGTGGAAATACTTACAGCCAAATTTATGCTTCACATGATCCTTTCACAGAAGAAGAATGGAGATATATGATAGCTGTGTAGAAATCTAAATTACTAGTCTAATAGGGACTTAATAGAGGCGTTCTGTAGCTTTTAACTAACTGCCTTGGAATCTAAGTATCATCTGGTTAGGGAATGTCTTTAACTGCAACTCTTGCTCTGTGGTACCAGAGGATAGTGAAGAAAAACTTATTCTAGTTAAGTTCTCATTAGCTTTATATTTATCTGTGCTCCATTTGCAGAATTCATTCAATTTCTTACTAGAACCTTGTTCTGCAAGGCAACAAATGATTGCTGCCTGACTGCTTGTCTGTAAAATATTTCTGTTTACATGACTTGACATTTGGAGATTTGTTTTGGTTAATGGAATGACCATTCTAATGGTAGTGGCACCTAATTCCACCTCAGAAAACTTCTCTGTCCTGAATAAAAAATATGTGGATCAAAATCCTCCTGAGCTATGACTTGTGATTCAATCTGGTTAAACATGGAGAATTGCGGATGACTCTAGTTCCCCTCTCACTTGTAGCCATAAGCTTCTTCACTATGCAGTTTAGTCCCATGGAATTCAGAAATGTTAACAAATCTCTGCAGTTCTCTTACAGTTCCCCTACACAGAAAAGCATTTATATGATCCCAGTGTTATATTTTTACCCAAGGTTAAACTTCCTTACCACAGTACAATCAAAGTATGATGTATGGCAGTACTGGATAGAGATATTTATTTCCTGGCTCTATTCACTTGTCATGAGTCAGGGTTTCAAAAGGTTAGTAACTCTGCTAAAGAGACACAAGGATCAGTGTTGCTGGCTTCAGTGCATTTCCTTTCAGGGTAAAGAAGGGTTATGTTCTCAAATAGCCTTAAAGTTAGCCTATCAGTACCAGTGATAGTAACAAGCATTAGTAAAATAATATTTTTTTTTAAAAAGCATAATAAATAAAATGTTGTAATCAAAAAAGTATAAAGCATGCAAATAGTAAATAAAAATAGGAAAAAGCATTGCAAAGCACTTTAATGAGTGAAAACTACTGGCAGAAAGCAAGTTATCCTCAGGGGATTGTTAATAGGAATGATCTCGGCAAAAAGTGTTGTGTGACTGCTTAATCGTGCATGGACTGGAACAGTTTCACTTCCCACTGACCTCTAGCCTCACAAGACTCTGATTCTCTTCTACAGTTCCATAAGGTTTGTGCACAGCAACCAACATGTGATAAAGATCTAAATTAACTGGAGTCATAGATGTTTGTTCTTAAGCTTTGTCGAGAGATTACTGTCATCAGGGATCTGAGCCTGCCTTTAATGGAGCTGTTTCCCTGCACAGGGTTGAAAGACAATTTTTTCGACCTGTTTGTCCCCTGCTAGTGTCTAACTTTTTCTTTCTGCTTTGTATTTTCAGTTGTTCTTCTAAGAAAGCCAAGTCTCATCTTTACAGTTTCTTACCAATTTTAAAATGGCTTCCCCGTTACCCAGTGAAGGAATACTTATTAGGAGACATTATCTCAGGTATAAGTACCGGGGTTATGCAGCTTCCTCAGGGTGAGTATCTCTCTGGATTTATTTATCCTCTTCTTTGCTTTTTCTGTGTGCGCTTTTATGGTAGTGCTTGGATTCCTGAACATGTGCTCATGAGAATAGGATGTGTATTTCAGGTGTGTCAAGATCAGTACAGCATTCTGGGGAGCAGCCCATAATGATGATTCCCTTAAAACTGCAAGTCAGTGATGTGGAGCAAACTCTGAAAGAAGTTTGCCTTTCTGATCAATACCAACAGCTCTTGGTGACAGAACAACTTTTCACAGTTTAAGTGCATGTCTAAACCTTTGCTGAATGCACCGGATTATTTTCTGATCTCGTCATCCTGACAAGTTGTAGCAGATTTCCTACAGAGGGTAGCAGTATCTAACAGACATATAGACATAATGTTTCAGGACAGCAGCTGTTGCAAAGTAACCAAACTGAATTCAACCAGAGAAGAATGTGCAAGAAATCAAGAGACTGATCCCTCTTTTAGGGCTAGAAGTCACCAGTTTAAGCTGGAACCATAGTAGTGGGCAATGATTTACATGGTGGAAAGAAATCAAAAGTATCTTCTATAACAAGATGGCAAATCTGTGGAATTTCTATTAAATTACTTGGAAGTTTCACCCCAAGTGGAGCCTGGCCCTGAAGCAGGAGCAGGGTCTGTGGAAGACAAAGAGAAAGCCAGTGTTCACTGTTCTGTTCAGCTCTTGGTGACTGGATCAGTGCAATCTTTTGTTCAGCCTGACACCTTACTATCAGCAGTTCCAGAACTGCTGTGGGGTTAGAAAGTGAGAGCAGTTTTACAGCGGTATCATTATGGGGTGCCATCACTGCTCTGGGAATGGTAGCTTCATGACAGCTGCCACAGTCACAGTAGATTTCCCCAGGAGGTCTTGGAGCAGAGGGAATTTTTGAATTTGTGCAGAGCACAGTCCAGAGGAGTCCTCATGCTAAGGGTAATGTAATTAAGCATATATAAGTTTACTTGCGTTTTGGCTTATTTCATATTTCCACCTCACTTGTTCCACTTTAGGCTGAGGCAGGTCTGTAGAATTAATCTGTAAATCCAAGAAGCCTAGATTTTAATAGCTGGTAACCCATTAAAGCAATGGAATATTCTAACTCAGTCTGTGCAGTTGACTGTTTTATTTCTGTAGCTTCCCAGTTTTGTGCTATTTTTTATAATTACGGATATTTTTTCTTACACAAATATAAACATCACCTTATCTTAAACTGATAAGTAGTGTGGTTAACTGTCAAGCAAATCTGTCATATACGAGACACAAACATTACCATTTGTATACTGAAACACAGTTTATGTGATGACCAGATAAGGACAGTAAAATTTAAGTGGTCAGCAGTGAACTTTATACTTAATTTTGTGACTTTGTTTTAAACTAAACATTATTCTTTCCTTCGGTGACTGCAGACATGCCCTTGAACTCCTCCTAATCTTTCTCTTTCTAAAAAGACAAAAGTTGAACTTTTATTTTTCTGGAATGGATGTAATTAAAGCAACCATGAGTTCAAAGAAGCCTGGGAATCATTCCAGACAGAACTACAATGACCGGGGTGTTTAAGCTGTGAACTCCTGTCATGTCAATATCTTTTTATTTCCTTGGCACTCGCAGCCTTTAAAAATGCCAGTACAAATGAAAAGGAAAAGGAATAAAAGGGTATTCAGATCAGGAGCTTCACATAGACCCACCCTCCCAGTTTTGAAACCACTGGTTTTCAGTTCTGGTCGTTTGTACTGTTAAGTTCATCACCATGTTAAAGGCCAGGCTGTTATGGTACAGGGCGTTTTAATGATACTCTCGGCATGAGGGGTAGCCCCTGGGACAGAGAATATATGTGGTGTGAGTTTCAGAAGTACTTAATGAAAAGCTCATTGCTGCAGGAGAATAAATGATATCATCAGTCCAGTTCTGATAGGAATATGAATTCTTGGTTAGGACTCAGACATTGCTTAGGGCATGAGCAAGGCCATGTGAGCTATTACACTGCACAAGTGTGCTTGGATGACACAGAAGATCCATTCCTGGTTTTGTTCTTTCGTCGTAACTTGATGCTTTGTCTCTCAACTGAAAAATAAATTAATAGGGAGAGGTGTTTTTGACTATCAGTAGCTCTCCATGGCAGGTGAACCATTGCCTCCTTTTGTAATTTGCACTAGACCACTGAGCTTTTCAGTCCTAACTTGGACCAGTCTGCCCAAGTGTGGTAAGAGCACACAGCTTCCTCAGGTGTCATGAGTCTGCACTCGCAAAAGTGAATTGGAGAACCAATCCAAGCCAGGACACAGTGTTTTCTTCTCGAGGCTTATTTGTTCAGTTCTGGTGTCTAATTGTCATTAACGCAAGCCATATAGAACTATCGATTTTGCTGGAACTGCTCAGGACAGTTATGCGCCATATCACGTGGTGCCCAGAATTTGCTTGTGAGCCTGCTCCTGTGATAAGCATATGCTCAGTCACGCAGAGAGGGAGCACCGTGGGAAGTGTTGCCCCCTGGTGTCCCTTAGAGCTGTTCCCCCACAGCTTCATTGCTGTGCTTGCCAGCCCCCACTACAAATAGGAATGGTGTGGATCGCAATTCCACCGTGTGGAACTGGACGGGGCTTAATAAAAAAAAGAACTTCATTTTGGGGGAGAATACCAGACTGTATAAGCTCTATGACCTTACAGATTGCAAGCAATGATTCTCTGCTTATTTTACATTTTGGAGCATATTTTGTGGAAAAGTAAACTGTTATGTCATCCCACTCATTCTGGGGTGAGGGAGGAGGGAAGCGTTTAATCAGTCATAGATTACCATGAAGATCATGTCTGATGAGAAAAGGAGGAGAAAAATCAAACATGTTCTGCTGGTTTTGGGTGTTTCTATTTACATGTTGTGACAGATGAAAACAAAAGCAACAAAAAGTGTTTATTGGCTTTTAAGAAGTACTTCCAGCCCCAAAGGCAAAACAAAGGCAAAACCGGTGCACAGATGTACACAAAATCATCCACTCACACACCTGCAGTGCCTGTAATTAGAGACTTCTGGTTTCCTGACTCAAACCATCAGGTTTCTAGGCACTGCCCTACTGTATTATACATATTAAAGAGTATTCCTTGCAAGACTTTGTTTTTTAAACCTGTGATATGTCACTAGATTTCCTATTAGGTGATTTCAATTTTACCGGGCTTAAATCCTTTTGCTTTAGATGCTTTCTGTTGTTTGCCTAACATACACATTTGTGTCTTGTTTTCTAGGTTTAGCGTATGCTTTGCTGGCAGCTGTTCCCCCAGTATTTGGCCTATATTCTTCATTTTATCCTGTCTTTCTATATACTTTTTTTGGAACCTCCAAGCACATATCAATAGGTATATGTGTATGGATAACTGAAAGTCTGTGTGTGTGCGTGTGTGTTTAATAAAGTTGTAAAAAATAAAATTGGATAAATAGAAAGTGTAGTTGTTTTCTATAAATTCAAATTTTAAGTGAATAGGAGAAACACAAATGTGTCAAACATTAGCATTTTTGTTGTTGTTGTTAATTTACCCATCTTACTTCAGAAGGAACAGAACAGCATCTTTTATTGGATTAGATCTAGAAATGTGTGCTGTGAACTCCTGAACTATAATTTCATCACTGCAGTCAGCTGTCTGTGTGGTCGGGATGAATCTTTAATTTGCATAATAGAAACTGGGATAGAAAAAAATGATGGTGTTTATTTACCGTAGAGGTGTATGTTCACCATCTAATTGCTTTAATGGTGCTGAGTACTGGAGCAGATTTTGGGACTAAAAAATACAATATTTAAGTAGAAAACTATTATAATTTAATTCCACTTATCTCTTAATAAGAATGACTCCTAAAAAAAAAAACCTGCCAGGATTTTAACCAATTATTTTCCTTTCCTTCTTATTTCAGGCACTTTTGCTGTGATTAGTATGATGGTCGGCGGCGTTGCTGTGAGACAAGTGCCTGATGAAATTATTTCTGTAGGCTATAATTCTACTAATGCTACAGATTCCTTTGACTATTACCATGCTAGGGATACCAAGAGGGTACAGGTAGCTGTGACTCTCGCCTTTCTTTCAGGAATTATCCAGGTATGTGCTTGCAGTTTGCTGTAAGGGCCAGTTCAGATGCTGCTGCTAGGCTTGCAGTTCCAAGGCGTGCTGGGTCACAGTGGATCCCCTGTCAATAGACTTTTGCTTCAGCACCGCACTGTGTAGAACACAGGCTGCTTCGTGGCAGCCACGTAACAGAAGTGGGGAGGGATACATTGGAGGCAAGTCTTTGGCATCTTGGCTTGGCTGGGAAAAATGGGACCTCCCCCTTTTCACTTTTTCCCATACCATCAGAAAAACTCAACCTGATGTTCTCTAATCTGTCCATAAATGCATACAAACACCTATATTTACCCATATCCCACATTGCACCTGCCAGTGGCATGGAAGATTAGGTGCATTGATGGCTGCTTACTAAACTGTGGCTTTAGAGAGGCCAAGTTCAGGTTTGCCTGATCTGGCTTGGGCATCGAGGTTAGAAGAGGTGTCCTGTGGCCTGTCTGCTATATAGTGCTGATGTTCAGGCTACAGTGGGAGTCACACAGATAATATTTCTCTTCTTCATTAGTTATGTTTAGGTTTCCTTCGATTTGGATTTGTAGCCATCTATCTAACGGAGCCTCTGGTGCGAGGATTTACTACTGCTGCTGCGGTTCATGTCTTTACATCTCAGTTAAAGTATCTCCTTGGCATTAAGACTAACCGATACAGTGGACCCCTCTCAGTTGTATATGTGAGTAACTACATTTACTAAACATGCAAATTCTGCATTGTCTGGATCTAGTACTTAAGCCTTTTCCTATTTTTTTATTATTATTATTTTGGCACTAAGTAGAATAATGCTGCAGTATTCAAAACCGGGTATGAGGTCTTTAAGTGCCATAGCAATATATGAGCATCTTAAAGTGCAGCTTGAGTGTGACTTGATAGTTCAGCATGGTCTGAGATGGGCAGATTTTAGGATTCTGCTTAATGTAGTTTTGTAATAAGAGCAGATAATGTTCACTGAAGCAAGTCTCTTGTACGTAGTGGAAAAATGTGCTACTGAAATGCTTCACTGTAGACCAGACATGTTTTGCAAAGCTATGAAATGTTATTCTCAGAACCTTGCCCAGTCTGTGTTTCTTTAATTTCACACACAGTTCCTGATGGGAGTATTCTTCATTTCCTGTTTGTAAGCTGTTTTGTAGTTTGGTTGGACACAAAGTGCTGTGGCATGATAAATGTACCTGTTCTTTAGAGTAGTGGGAAAAAGTGTTTTGAAATAAGGACACTCAGTGTAAAGTATTGCTATTTATTGAAGAACCTAAGCATTAAAACTGATTGTTCAGAGCATGTAGGGATCCAGTATTTGACATAGCTCATAGTTTAATCTTCCACTTGCCTTCTGTCTAACACATAGTGATGCAAGAGGATGGAATAAAAGCCATGCAGTGTAAAGCTATGATTTGGTTAGTATGACTTAAGTAAAACCAAAAGCTCTAAATTCATTTGAATTTAAAACTGACAGTTGGGCTCTGAAAAAAATGTAATGGATCCCATGCAGCAAATTATTTGTTTAAAGGGACATTTCTAATTGAAATCACAACTAAAGCTTTTAAGTTCGTATGAACATTACTTTTCTTGCTGTTATGAACAAGCAGAGTTGAAATCTGAATCATCTGAATCTGATTTGCCTGCCAGTGTAGGAAGCCCCAAGTTGTTATCACAAAATCAATGCTCTGATTTTGCAGACAAGAACTCCTGAGAGGAAGAATAGGGAAAATCTCAGATATCTGTGAAAACCCAAGCTTTTGAGCAGATTGATGGCTCAGCAATAACGAAGCTTCAGGATTTTTACTACATGGAGGCTACAGAAAATACTTTGTGGGAATATTTCTTGTATATTTGTGCAGATATTACAAACCTTTTGGAAACAAGGCTGCACTAATGATTAATTCCTAAATTTGCTGTTTAGTTCACTAATCTGGAAACCAGACATACTAACTGCTAAACAAATAGGAGGGAAGGTACACATGCAAGATGTACTACCAGGACGTCTTGAATATATAATATCCTGATAGTCGCTGTAATTTTCCTTATGTCTAAAGAAGGTTATGTACATCTTCTTTCAAAGACCTCTCCAGAGGTCTCTTTTTTTTTTTTATGCAGTGGAATAACAAGGAGTAATAGGTAAGGAAATCATTTACCCTGTAGCAACTTGCATGTTCCAGCAAGCTTTCTTTCTTTTAACACCCTTTTATAATAGTGTTTTCAACTAAAAGATATTTGGAATAATCACCAGTTAATAATGTCCAGCGGTGTTGCAAGATTACTGTTATTTAATCATATTGCTATGGTAACCTCAGTGGTTGTATCAGCAGCCTTATCATTTTAGAATGGTTTATGCAGCTCTAAGTAGATGTGACTTGCCAAAGAATATCTGAAGGTATTAGAAGGAATTTGTATTTATTGTTTTCAAGTAGCTGCCAGTATGAAATATGTGTGAAAATGTTGAAGATAAGGGATGTAGTTTAGACTTTTTTCCCCATGGTGGATTTTTCTCCAAATTTTTGCCCCATTTGAGGAAGACTGATATTGTAAATGATTGCAAGTGCATCTCCCTCAGTGAGATACTCTGAACTTCTGTGTTTTGTGGGAACAATGGGGATTTTGGTGAGGCACTGATTCATGGTGGTTACCGATGCAGAATAAAAACACAGCGTGTATAATTTACGCTTTTATGGCAAATCTCCATGAAGATTATATTTTCTTAGGAATAATTATGATACTTCTGTTGTGTTACAGAGCATAGCTGCTGTGCTTTCAGAAATAACAACGACCAATATTGCTGCATTGATTGTTGGATTAACGTGCATTGTTCTATTGTTGATTGGAAAAGAAATCAATCTCCGGTTTAAGAAGAAGCTCCCAGTTCCTATTCCTATGGAGATCATTGTGGTAAGCCAGCTGTGAAATTCTACAGCTAAATCATATAACTGTTCTAAAGCTGTAGAAACTGTCTCATTTTCTATCAAGTCTTACTGCGCTTTAGTTGGACATAATTCATTTGATGCTTGATCCGGTTGAAGGTTTGGATACTCATAAGGTTAGAGACTGACATGCCCAAGTTTTAGGCATAAGCTCCCAAAGAAGAACTGAAAACACAGTTAAACACCCACAGTCCCCTATGGCAATGGGTAGGTAGAGATTTGTTGTAAAACCCACTCTATCCTGGAGTTTTGGCACCTGAATGATCCTTTTGCAAGATATACCTCTGAGTGGCATTTCCCACTCAGAGTCCAAGAGCTCAGAACCCCCTCCTGAAGGAAGGTGCTTACAGATGCCTGTTTCAGAGGTTCTGTGGGGCTTGCTTGCTTTTTAAAATGCAGTGATAGAAAGAAGAGCAGGAACTAGTAGGATTTACTACTTAACCTTCCTTTCTCTGTTTCTGAGACTGATAAATGACTGCAGCATTGATTCTGTTTCGAATAACTACTCTAAAATACATGCATAAAGCAGACTATCTTAATAGACACAAAGCCCACATCTCTGATAACCTTTCACCTTGAAAAGTGGTTGGATTTTAAAATGAGTTCTTGGATAACTAGAGCTCTCAACCAACCTGCACAAAATCAAACCCAAGAAAGGGAATAACTGAAGGTGTGGTACAATCTAGATAGAAGGAACAAAGAAAAGGGATGCTGTTGAGAGATGGCGGAGGTGGTGTAATAGGGTATAGTTTGATAGCAAGGCAATAGCAAAGTGATCTTACACCTGTTCCTTTCACTGCTGTTGCACCAGTTCTGTTCACAGATAGCATGCAGGTTATACACATGAAAATACGGCAGTGCAGATGTCCTTGGCTTGTCCTTGCATTTAATTTCTCAATACACTATTCTGCCTGAGCTTGGCTCAGGCAAAGGGAATTTGAGTGATTCAGATCATACCATAGCATGTTCCATTTAACTGTTTCCAAGAAAACTTTATAAAGTCAGTGAGGGTTGAACCTGATGGAGGGAATGTTTACAAATGTGTTTGTCGATTTTTAGGTAATTATTGGCACAGGAGTGTCAGCTGGAATGAATCTGAGTGAGTCATACAGAGTGGATGTTGTTGGGAATATTCCTCAAGGGTAGGGATGATATATTCTTATTCAAACTATACCTTTTCTGTACGGCATGTAGCTTTTATTATAGTAATTTGTAAACATTTATTTCATCTCCAAGGTTACGTGCACCAGCAGTTCCCGAGATTCAGCTCATCCCAGCAATATTTGTGGATGCAATAGCAATAGCAATAGTTGGATTTTCAATGGCTGTATCAATGGCCAAGATCTTTGCCCTTAAACATGGTTACACCATTGATGGGAATCAGGTAAAAGTATTGGGGTTGCTTTGTTGAAAATTCTCAGTAGCACCTTTGTTACATCATTAACATAGAATGGGATATTGGACAAAAATGAGTTTTTCTTTCATAGACAAATCAGGTCAGGTTTTTGACAGCCTACACATTTAAATGCCAGGAATTATTTTAAGTTCTTCTTCTGGCTGTGTTTTAATAACCAGTTTCACTTTTAGCTTCACTTTTGGAAAACATGCTTCTATTAGACTTAGACATATGCATGAATATTAATTGTAGGAACAGCAATTACTTAGCCTACTGTCCTGATGGCCAGCTACTTTCTCTCTGCTTTCTGTAATAGAGCAAAGCATAGAGTTCCCATGTGATAATGCCTTAATTGTCAAAGAACTATTACCTAAGGTTTAGAAATTCCAGTTATGTTTTTTAGTTTCTTTTTATTCCCACCCATTGCAAATAGGCAGCTCATCATTTTCTGGGGCAGCAATTGGCCCCATCCATAGTTAGCATTCTTATCATGATTTGAGTGACAAGGGCTGTGGTTAGGGACTCTCTAGAACTAAAATGGTATGTCATCCTCAGCTACCTTGTCCTTCCTGTGCAATTTAGAATCAGTATTGCAGCTGGATTATTGGTTGATACTTGATATTGTTGTGGTTGTCACGGGAGGCAGAGAGTTCATATGCTGTAACGCATGTCCTAGAGCAAGCATCTGACACAGCACAGATCAGCTATTCCACCTTCTCAAAATGGCTGTCTTCCTCTGAGAGTAAATGGAGTTTAAATGACCTTAACCTACAGAGTTTTACATCTGGTCAGATGAATCTCATCCTTCACATCATTGTTCTTTGTTACCCAAAGAGAGAAAAGTCCATAGCTGCATAAATGGAATCAGCTCTGTTTATGTTAGTTAAAGTAATCATCACTGACCTAAGATAAGCATCTAGATCTTTTCCTCAGGAGGTGCCAGATGCTACTTCACCTGGATGTTAAACTATAGAACTCCTTGTGACAGGATGCAGTGCATGCTGAGTGTTTAAACGGATCAAAAAAGCATTGTACAAATGCAAAGAGAAAAACTCATTGAGAACTGTTCAAAACATATAACTCAAATCATCTCAGTTACAAATAGCAGGATGCAGAGTAACCTGGGGAGGCCTTATTACAAGCAAATACCTTCCTAGGCATCAGAAACACAGTACTGAGGTAGATGGAGCTCTGACCTTGCTCACAATAACAGTTCTCATGTGGGATCTTCCTGATGAAGCAGTGGACACACATTGTTTTTTTCATGTACAGCAATGGATTACCTCCCATGGAAACACAGCCAAGGCTGCTCTTGGTTCTAATAGTACTAAACAGATAGTTTAGGGTGGGAAGCAAAGAACAATGTTTGTATGAGAAACTATTTTCCATGTATATTCAGGGTTAAAATCCAAGTTATCCTCAAGCTGAAGAAATCCTTAAAACAAGCAATGCTGTCATTCATTTTAGTTTTCAGTCTGACTCATTACTGTAACATTTAAGGATGGGAAGTGTCTCCAGCACTTCATGAGGTACTTTATTTAAAAGATGATTTAACATCCATCAATTTGCACATGTATGAGAACCACAAGTATAAGCTACAATAAGGTTGTTTATTCTCTATAATAAGGTTGCTAGAAAGCACTGTACATAAGATGTAGTTATTAATATGTATTGATAGCTCCAGCTTTGTACAGTTGCTAGGTATAACTGCCTTTTGTTTTGCTCTATTGTTTAACACAGGAACTTATTGCCTTGGGAATATGCAACTCTGTGGGGTCATTTTTCCAAAGCTTTCCAATCACTTGCTCAATGTCTCGAAGTCTTGTTCAGGAAAGCACTGGTGGGAAAACTCAGGTATGTAAACCCAAATTTTGAGCCAAACAAAGTTTGCTTTTTGGAGCTCCAAAGCTAGAGTCTGAAGCTTCACTAGATTGCCACATTTCTCTGCCTGGGGCAGAAGGAATAACTGGAGTTTCCCATGTTTCAAATCCGGATTGGGCCAGGATACAAAGCTGCACGACAGCCAAAAGGGGTGAACTGAGTGGGAGGGATCAAAAGTCACTTGAACAACCAGCCTTGTGACAAGCACGAGAGGGGTTAGCTAATCAGTAATACTGCCCTTTGGGGGCACTTATAAATCAATTCTGGCTTCTTTTGTTCAGATTGCAGGTGCTCTCTCTTCAATTATGGTTCTGTTGGTAATTGTGGCTATTGGATACCTCTTTGAACCACTTCCACAGGTAAGGGAGTTTTGCCTCTTAGGCATTGCTTTGTCGGTGAACAGAGGCCAGTGAGTATTGCTTAAAAGAGAGATTGTGGGATGATTAGTAAGCAACACAGTTAGGCCTTGATCCAGAAACCTTTAAATTTTGTATGCATTTTTGCTATAAGTTAGACTAGAAATGAATAACATTTTGAATTTTGAAGGATCCAGCATATTTTTTGTTGTTTTTAATATTGGACATTCTGGACTCTGTCTTTAGAACATAAAAATGATAACTTCAAACAACTCCCCTTTAGAATCATTTAGGTTGGAAAAGACCCTTAAGATCGTCAAGTCCAACCGTTAACCTAACACTGCTAAGTCCACCACTAAACCATGTCCCTAAGCACCACACCTGTGCGTCTTTTAAATACCTCCAGGGATGGTGACTCAACTACCTCCCTGGGCAGCCTGTTCCAATGCTTGACAACCCTTTCGGTGGAGAATTTTTTCCTAATATCCAATCTAAACCTCCCCTGGTGCAACTTGAGGCCATTCCCTCTTGTCCTATTGCTTGTTACTTGGGAGAAGAGACCAACCCCCACCTCACTACAACCTCCTTTCAGGTAGTTGTAGAGAGTGATAAGGTCTCCCTTCAGCCTCCTTTTCTCCAGACTAAACAACCCCAGTTCCCTCAGCCGCTCCTCATAACACTTGTGCTCCAGACCCTTCACCAGCTTGGTTGCCCTTCTCTGGACACGCTCCAGCACCTCAATGTCTTTCTTGCAGTGAGGGGCCCAAAACTGAACATGGTATTTGAGGTGCGGCCTCACCAGTGCCGAGTACAGGGGAACAATCACTTCCTTAGTCCTGCTGGCCGCATTTGATTGCAGCATAGGAATTCTGGGAAGAGGTTAAAAATTTAAAAGAAAGTAATAGCTTAGCTAGGAAAGGGTTGAGGCTGGGTGATGGCTCAGCATAATGAGTTGGTTTTGCTGCAGTTTTACTTATTTGTATAAAAATATATTTACGTGAATAAATATATTCTGACTTTAAAAAAAGTTTGTTTCTGGTGACATGCATAGGATGATATGCAATTCCTGTTTCTTTTTATAGGAGTCATACCTTGGGTTACACTATATCACTGTTGCAGGAATTGTTGCAATATATTGTAGAGAAACTTGAATTTGAGATTATAGTCTAGCTACTACAGGCACTATAATTGCAGCAGCGTGGAGCTCAGGAATATGTGATTTCTCTTGACAGGAAAGAGTAAATCAAACTGTACTGACCAGCTTGCCATTTCTGCAGCTGCAGTAAAAGCATATCTCCACTGAACTACTTGAAAAGTTGTTTTTTTAAATTGAACATCTGCTCAGTAGATTTATCAGTTGTACAAAGCACAGAAATAGAGTTATTTGTGATGCTTTGAAGTTCTTATTTGGCATTGGGTTTATTTTGCTTCTGAAAATTGCATTTGTGTAATATTCTTAGACAGTGCTAGCTGCAATTGTCATGGTGAACCTGAAAGGAATGTTTAAACAGTTTGGAGATGTCGCGCACTTCTGGAGAACCAGTAAGATTGAGCTGGTGAGTAATGCACAGCTCAGTCCATATATTTTACTGTATTAAATTCATGGCTTCTCTTCTTCCTAACCCCCAAAACAGGGTAGAAACTTATCAAGGAGTTACAAATTGGTGTTGCATTGCAGATGAACATAAGACATGGAGCTGTAAGTACCCTAGGAGAGTGATCTGTTGTAGTCAAGAATGTTTTTTGTTGTTGTTCAACAACCTTTAACTCAGGTCAGAAGTAGTTTGGTTGCAGTAAAAGCAAAGCTTTTCAGTGTTGCTATAGGAACTGTACTGGAGACTGTGGGAATGTCTGAGAAGAATTTGAAAAACAGAGTTAACAAAGAAAACTACGTGAAGGTATTTGCCATCTTTTAAGACAAAGCAAAAACCTGGCTGGAGTGGGCCAGAACTAAGAGTACTGGAGGGAACATTTTGGTAGCATTTTTCTCCTGGATTAACTGGCTGGTGGAAGTAAGTGAGAGCTACTTGCAGGCCTTGAATATTGTTTTCATCCTAAGGTATTTGGAGTCTGGTGGTAACAACAGATTCCTTGGAGAATGGGACTTAAGACATTAATTAATATGTGACGGTTTGTCAGATGTTATGTTAGTGCACCTTGAGCTTTTGTGCCCTTCTGAAAGGTTAAGGCAATTACAGTCTGCTATCATGTTGGATTACATTATAGCCTATTCCTGAACAGAAGTGATATGTAGGTTTTGAGGTTGAATTATGCTATTGTTTTTGCTGTTAACAGAAGAGGATGCATAATAATTGAGACCTTTTCTTTGTTTTAGGCCATCTGGGTGGTAGCTTTTGTGGCTTCTCTTTTCCTGGGACTAGACTATGGTTTGCTTACTGCAGTAGCGTTTGCAATGATAACCATTATTTACAGAACACAAAGGTCAGATTTCTTCTGATTTCTTCTTCAAAATTAGTATTTGCTGATCTTCTATGTGGTTTTGTTTGTTTAAGCGGTACAAATAAGCAGAAGACCTTTCCACCCTCTTCAACTGCATGCAGTATAGAATCTGCTTCATAATATAGGTCATGCCCTGTGGCTCTGATCCAGGGTTCACATTTTATTTTTCTGAGAACAAAATTTCTAGAGGGTATGAACTTGCCATTTCAAAGATAAACAGAAGATTTTCGATTTCTTATATTGGTTAATCTTCTTGTTTACTTTTTTTAATGCCTAGAGTTTAGAACTTGAGATCTGCTTGATGACAGTTTCAGTAAATGATTACATTCTGTGTGCACTGTCACAGTCAAGCAGAAGTTGTGTCAGGTTATCAGTAGATGAACGTTTTATAAGAAAGTTCTAATTTATCAAAAAATTGTGCTTGCCCTTCTAGTTTTTCAAATCACTTCTCCTCTCTCCCCATTCAAAGTGACAAAGCTTTTACTGTGAAGCTTTCCAGGTCTACAGCGAAATGGTTTCTTGCATGTGTGGGTAGGATTGTCATGTGAGGCTTCTAGGCTCAAGGTCTGGGACATCTAGGTGGAAAATGTATAAAAGTCTAGGTTTCGGTCTGCATTGGAATGATACCAAATTCTGAGATTTCTGCTCTGCATAAATAAGAGTATTTTTCTGCCATCTCTGCATTGTTTTGTTCTTGCAAACAGAACAGTAATGTACTTTGCTGTCACACTGCTTGTGAGTTGGGAATACTTATCTCCTCAGGTGTTGTCCTGGGAGCAGAGTGGCTCTTTGAAATTGCAACATGTATTCTGCCAGTATGAGTTTCCGTATTTGCAAGATAGTCAATGGAGTTGCACCAGTTCATGCCGAAGAGAATTTGCCCTGTACCTTTGCATGCTTTGGCCTATGTTTTTCAGAAAATGATAACATTACAGTGCTAAGTTTATAAATTGTTTTTGCACTGACAGAAGCAAACTTGTCTAGTCACCAACTGGCCCCTTTATTCTGTTCCTTCCGTAAACTGCCCACTGCATTTGCCCACATTTAGATAAGCTTGTACAAGACAGGCACTGCAGAATGACCATTTAAAATAAGTTTCAATCTGTATTGAACACTCACTTTTCCATTTTATAAGTGATAATACTGAAACAGTTGCTTCCATTTCTCTCTAGGCCTCAATACAGAACCCTTGGTCAGATTCCTGACACTGACATCTACTGTGATGTGGAAGAGTACGAAGAGGTAGGAGTGTATTCTTCTGCACTGAAGAGTTTTATGTAGTGAGCAAAGACGACTGTGGCAATTTTCTGCTTAGCCCTACCATACTGCACATATAGTGCTGTCTGCCTAGCATTCACCTGTGCTTAAGGGAAAGAAAATAAATTTGATTTTGGTAGCAAAAGCTTTTTTGTTGAAAATGCTAGCTTTTTGTACTCTATATATGTTTGACCAGGAGGTGATCAAAAGTAACCTTTATACTAGTTCCATTGTACTAGCTTGTACAAAATGGTAAGGTTTATAGGAATACCACTGCTAAACCTGCTATGTACACAAGTGCGTACAAGGCCACCTTCTTTACTTTTGTGGCAGTATTGCATGAAATCCATGGAACCCAGGATCCAAACTGATATGTTCTTCAGAATTGCACGAACTGTTCAAAACAGTATCTCCCTGCCTCCAGCCATCCCCTGCTCATTAAATATACATGATTAATGGCACAACTGCTTGCCATGCACTTAGCTTCTTATAAATGCCATTTTGTTTAACCAAAAGTTGGTAAAAGCAGTAAATTTTATCAATATAATGGATGTAAACATTCTGTATTTATTCACAAACAGCAACTACAATTTTCTGCACTCTCTGCCATGTTCTCAGAGATGCTGCTATGAAGGCTACATCCCCCTTTACTACAGAACCAGTCTGTAAAAACCTATGGGAAAAGATGATTCTGTAATCTGAAAACATTCTCTCACCAGCAGTTCCACCTTGAATATGATACTAAGCAAAAGTATATGTGAGCATGTTTATAGCTGTATGCAAAGAAGAGGAGACTCCCATTTTTGTTACACTGAATGCGGTTAGCATTCCTCGTCCTGTATAAAGATGGGCTTGGCAGCATATGGCAGGCTGGATCTCAGCTGCTGGCCAGGCTATTTGCATGTAAAATGTCAGAGTGCAGCCTGTTTAGAGATGACTCATTTAAAGTAGAGGAAAAAAGTGATATTGAGGCCTATCTGAAGATCTGTTTAAAACCAAAGATTTGAAAGGCTCTTTTTTTGGTACCTGAGGAGACAAGAAAGAAAAGGACAGAGAGAAACAGAGAAATAAGTCATTATGCCTGTATAAAGGGAGGCTAAAAGGAAGCATTCCTAGATCTGCAGGATTTCCTCATGGTAATACCAGCTGCAGATAGCAACATCAGAGAACTGCAAACATTTAATTCCTTTTTATGTCTGTACATTTCATTGTTATAAAAAAGGAGAAATGTTACATAGCATGGATTGTGTGCAGTATTACACTAGGAAAGGGGGAGGTTCTGACCTGATTGGCTTTGCTCACGACAGTGCCAACCTTTATTTGACACATGCTGATAGCCATTCAGAGTTGGCTCTTGGGCTGCTGCATGTTTATGTGTCTTGTGATCACACAGGTGCTTTTCTTCTAGTGCAGGCAATACTTAACTGTGCACATCCAATATTCTTTTCCTTAGGTTAAAGAATATCCTGGAATAAAAATATTTCAAGCTAATGCATCACTGTATTTTGCCAATAGTGAGTCATATACAAGTGCGCTGAAGAAAAAGGTGAGTAAACCAAATTCTTCAATGACTTGTGTCTTGAAAATTCAAACTGGCTTCTGAAAGATGCTCAACTTTCAGCTCCTTTAGTGTAGCCCCTAGCACAGTGTTTCTCAGCCTGGTGATCAGTAAAACATGAGAGGGTGACTCTCCAGCCAACTGCAAATCATCTTAGGAAGCAACAACATGGTGGGAGGGAATAAGTGGACAGAGAGTAGCTTAATACTACTTGTGAATGGAAGGTCTGGTGGTTGCAGAGCACAAACTGGTCAAACACATATTTTTTTTAGAAGGAAATAAGTAGTTGCTGAACCAAAGCCAAAATGTCTGGGAGTAAAAGCTTCTTTTGTGGGTGACGAACTTTACTGGGGTGCAAGACCATGGAATACTGTAGGCATTCAATGCCTCTCAAGAGCAACAAATTACCTGCATACAGAGTATGCCTCGCCTCCTGTCTAACCAGTGTTTGACTGGGTGGGAATGGCAATAATAGAACTAGCTAAGGGCAGAACTACCTGACCCGGTAGCAATTGCACCCTTACTAACTTCTGAAAAATTTTTCTGTAGCTCCCATGATGAGTCTTATACAAAACAGGTGGGTGGTACTTGTCTTCACAAAGCAAGAGGTGTTGGCAATTTATGTCCAAATGCACTTCTCTCACCTTTGCTCTCTGCACTCGAATCAGCACTTGGTTGAAACATGGTGCGCTCTGATTTCAAGAAAAGAATGTGATGCATCTCTTCCTCATCTTGTTAACACTGTGCTTGCCAAGATTATTATTCCTTCTTACTTTATACTGTTCTCACCCCCACCAAGGGAAGCTGAACAATGCAGGCTTGTATTTTAAATTTATAACAGTGATGAATTCAGCGCTAATTGATAATGCAATGTCATCCTAACAAGCTGAATCTCCTCTGATTGTGCTTTCTTTTCATGACAGACTGGAGTGGATCCTTGTGCCATATTAGCAGCAAGGAGAAAAGCCCAGAAGAGGCATGTCAGGGAAATAAAGGCGGCAAATGAACTCAGAAAGAAAGCTGTATTGAAACTAGTGAATTCTTCGGTAAATATTTACCTCTGTTTTATCAGCTAACATGCTGCTGCTTTCTGGTGTTACCATTCTTGTTTATACAAGGTGCAGGGTGCAACTCGGGTAGAAAGGCTTAGGGAGCAAGCACTGTGCAGTGCAGACAGGCTACTGGGGGAACAGCGTAAGGGTCCACGGCTGGATTGGATAACTGTGTTGAACCTTATTACATTCAGGTAGCACATAGCGGAGCAGAGCCTTTCCACACTGTCATACTGTCTCAGCAGAAATTGGAGGGACCCTACCTCTGCCTCTCCCCACACACTTGGAATAATCATGCAGAAATAGGATATAATAAAATGAATTCAAATTAGCAGCCCGTGTAATAAAAAGGTGCCATCCGCACTGCTGATCCTGGCATGGTTAAGTGAGGCAGGTACATTGAGAAGGGTTGTTTGAAACATGCTTGTGCTTTTGTGCATGTTTAAATTCACCCCCCTGTTGGGAGCTGGTGTGTGCTTTTTACCATGGGAAACCAACCAAACGCCTAAATTAAGAGCACGATTGCCGTTGCTTCTTTTGGATATATAGGCCTTGGCAGGATCAGCAGGGATAAGGCAAGGAAATGGAGTAAAAACATATGAACAGGTGTCAGTGTTTGAAGGAAATGGGTAATTCACTCCTAGGAGAACAGCTTTAAGCTGCTTGCATGTGACCGTAGAAAGGTTGGGCATAAGAGAATAAACGTTGATATATGTAAGATACGGAAGTACGTGTGGATGTAAAGCCAGTTTCTGTAATGGTTAGGAGCTGTACAGCTTTTAAAGACTGAAAGAACAGATGAGTATGGGGAGGAAGGGGATCTACACTGAAAAAGCATTGGCTGTCATTAAGCTTTATTTATCTTCTCTCCCAGACTAACGACGTGGAAGCAAGTGTAAAACATGAGATAGCAAATGATGAGTTACCTGTAAATGGAAAATTTGCATCTGCAGATGCTAGTGTACAAGATGTGTCTCCTGATGAGCACGAACAGTTTGTGGAGCCCAAAACAAACATCCACTCTTTAATTCTGGATTTCACCCCGGTGAACTTTGTGGATTCAGTTGGAGCAAAAACATTAAAATCAGTAAGTAGGGCTTTTTTTCCCCAGAAAAACCCATAGAAAACTTGTGAGATACTTAACAGGGAACATAAATGCCAGCTCAAATACAATCCAGTATCTCACCTAATCACGGTTTTAATTCTGTAGCTCTGTCAGTTCTAGCTGAATACTGGGGAACGTGGACTGTGCAGCTGCCATGGTAATTAGCTTACATCTTCCAAAACTGCGATGTATACAATGTTAGAGCTGTGTTTAACTTTTGTTTACCTCTGTTGCAGATTATAAAAGAATACAAAGAAGTTGGCGTCTGTGTCTGTATTGCCAGCTGTAGTGGTGAGTTGAGATTTATTATTTTTTTTTGAGAGCTTCATGCAAGAGATTGTGTTTTATCTCTTTCCCTCTGGCCCTGAATTTTCTGCTGCCAGGTGCCTCAGTACTATCAGCACTTACTTCACATAAAATTGGATTTGAGGAAAAGCATATATGCGTTAGAGCCTTCACTTTAGTGAAAGTAGAGCGCTGACATAATGAGTTCTGTGAGGACTAGATCCTGCTCCCATTTATTCCAGCTGGTGAACTGTAAATGCCACACCGAACTTTGCACCTTGGAATTGTTGTAATGTAATAAGGAGGAAGAGCCTGCAATGTTCCAAGTTTCTGATATTTGGAATTGTATCATCTTCTGCCAAGAACAGGCCTCTGTGCATGTCTGGATAAGAGAATTACCCATTTGGAGTAGAAGTAGCATGTGATCCACCTGGCTACTGTAAATGTTTTAAGTAATAACAAGTAAGAGAACAAGTTGTCATCTTCCTGAGATAGCATTGTCTTCCATCTTTGTACTTTAGTTTATGCACTGATGCCATGTTTGGTTTTTATGTTGTAGGCCCTGTAATAACTGAGCTGACAAGACTGAATTTTTTTGATAACACTGTAACAAGAGAGTTGCTGTTTCACAGCATTCACGATGCTGTCCTTGCTTGCCAAGTGAAAGACAGGTCTGCTTCACAGACGGATTTTAACCTCTGAAGAGTGGCATTGAGCAGAATGGAAGCCAGATTTATGCTGATGGAGACTCTTACTGAATATTTAATTTGCACACTTTAAAGAGAGCCTAAGGCTATTTGTATCTACGGGTATAGGGTGGTGCTTATTTTCTGTAGGAAGAGTGGTTAAGGAATTGGAAGCCTTCATGCTCTTGATTTTTTTCTTCCAATCAGGGTGTACCCTCCCAACAACATACAAACACAAAATTATGCAAGACAAGAAAATTCAGTGTATTCTGCTACAATCAGAATCTGATAGACAAGGTGACATTCCTATTACTGTTGAGAAAATGGGCACTTTAACTCACTACGAGGTGGGATCTTGCAGGAAATTACTGTTTCCGCAATTGCAATGCACTGTACCAGTGTCTCTAAAGAACTTTCTTAGATGACTTTTAAAGCCTGATGTCAACATCTGCATACAACAGATTCATATAAATTATAATAATCTGCCGGCTGGATTAATGAATTCACACTGGTAGCATTTAGCTGCTACACTTTTTAAACCTGGATGGTACAGTTATTTTTTTTAAATATCTAATCTTTCTCAACTACTCTTCATTGCCTGACCATTTTCACTTGAAGTTCAAATTAGAAACTCATTGTTTAATTATTACATTATCAATATGGTACTTCCACTGCCAAAACCTAGTTGTGCTTTCTAGAAAAGAATACAGTTGATTTTAAGCTAAGATTATTTTACCTTCAAAGTTTGAAGACAAAACTGGTTTGTCAGGAGGCAGGAGTGAAGCCTAATAGAATTAAATTAAGAACTGATGCCCTCTATGCAGTCTCTTAAGCTAGAATAAAAACATAGACAAGGTCTAATGTCTCAGTGGGCCAAAAAAAAAAAAACCAAACCCAACACTTTCTGTTGCCTGAGGTATCTTCCTACCAGCAGTACTGCTTCTGCCTCAGCTTTTAAGTGCTTTGAGAAATAGATTTCAATAGAAATCAAACATGTTAAGTGTTTGGGTTTTTTTAAAGAAACAGTAGTGTGGAGGTTTTTTTCTATGGTTTTCACAACCTGGCTGCTGTGGTACTGCTTAACTTCAGGTGGGAGATGAAAAACATGGAAATGTAACTCAAAAAAAAGAAAGAAATCTTCAATGGCTGTGTTTCCCTAACAACAATCACTATGAATCTGAGCAGAGGTAGGAACCTAAAAGTGTTTGTTTCTCTGTAGGTTATTTTGACAGCACAGGGGACGAGGAGTGTCAGTGACATTCATTTAGCACCCTCAAATCAAAGGTCCTGTGCATAAGGGAATTCAAACTACTTTCTCTCTTCTGAATACAGAACTTAATACTTTTATCTTGCTTCAAGCTGTGTTGCGATTAGGGCTTGCTTCAGGTAAACCAAGTTTCCCAAGCACCAGGGGCGCTTGGGGAAGATGTTTTATTTCATCAGACTCCCCTGCCAATAGGGATAGGAGGCTTTCTGCATCAGAAATTACCACTTAGCTGGAGTTCAAAAGATGAATTGAATGCATGTTAACACACTGTGCGTGTTTATTTAAACAACTTTTGGTACATTTTATAATGTTAACTAGTTTAACAAGCCTTTGTATCTACATACAGTATATTTTTCTACTTTTCAGCTTGTTGCAGCTTCAGTTTTTAACTATGTAGTCTCTTCAGTTCACATCAAAATCCTATCAACTTCTAAAATAAAGTGATGATCATGACTTGTCAAAATTTTCCACTCTGTCTTGGTGAGACTCTGCGCATGGGGCGAGTCAAGATCTCCAGATCCAAGTTTCTGTTGCTATGGGGGTCACCACCTCCATGCAGCTCCTCGCTGCTGCTCAGGTTCCTGCTCCTCACCCCCCAGGCTCCCCCACCCGCATGAAGCCCTCTCCATGCCAGGCCTCAGCGTGATACGATTAGTGCTGCACTGCCCATCCTCTGGGGAGCTGCTGAAACGCTGGACTGAAAACCTTTGCCCAAGAAAGTCCTAGATCCCAGCCTGTGTGGCACTAGTACTCTGCCACCTGCTCCTGGGTACCACCAGCACTACTGGTAACTCATCCAGTAAAATAAAATCTGGCAGCTTTTGGCCAGCCTTGTCCAGTGCTTTGCTGCTACCAGCTGAAGCACTGCTTCCTTCTCGCCAGCCTAAGTCACCTACTGAAAAGTAAATGACAACTTCTTTCCTATACTGATTAACAAACTGCTATCTCAAAGTTTAAATCCTGCCTTAGACTTGTCAGTGCTAGATTAAACAAACCCCCATCCTTTAAACTCCTTCCCCCCTCCAGTTTGTGTGCCTTGACAGGGTAGCACCTCTACCCCCTCATTGCTGAAGCCCCACCACATCAAATGTCACTGGATAGCCTAAGTCCAGTTTGATGCCTCATAATAATCAGAATAATGCTCCTCTCCCCCTCCTTTTTTGCAAGAGGACTGATGATAATTCAGGATACCCAGTAAGACCCAAACTCTTTTTACATACTTCACTTACCCTTCTGAACTAAAAGGTACACTTGAGTACTGCTCTTGGTAAACAGATACTCTCAGTGCTGCTTTCTGAACCACTTTCCTCTCAGGCTCAAAGTGAAAAAAATTCTGTCCCACCAATAAATTTGCATCCCTCCCCAAAATAACACATAACCATTGAGCTCAGCTTTTCAAGCAGGTGTGGGCAAAACCAGGGGATTGCCTCAGTTTGCTTATCAAGTTACTGACACTGGCCAAAATCCTGACAAAGTCCATGTACCACATACACTTTTTCCCTGTTGTACGCACCTCCTCTTTCAAAAAAGACATTAAGTGGCTGCTTCTAAGCTTGATAAATTGATGTCAGTTGTATCAAAATGAGACCTGATAAAACTTCTCTCACTTCCAAGACAAAGCAGTTCCCAAAAGCATTTCCCCCCACCCTGGTATTTCTTCCAGCTCTTCCCCTGCCCACCTCCAAATTTAATACAAAACTTGAAAAAAAGAAAATGAAAGGCTGTTGCTTTTCATTGACCAAACCATCCAGCGTGAAAGGAACATGCTAGATGAATGAAGATCAACCTTTTAACCTTGCCTGCTGCCAACAACTATCAGCTATGGCCCAGCTACCAGAGCATCAGGACCCTATCAGGGTCATCCTCCATGTGTAGTAGCATCTCAGACAAGTAATATGATGTATCGAAGTGCTCACTAGTACGCTGATGCCAAACTTGAAGAGGAGGAACAGGAAAAACTAATCTTCTTTCCCTTAGCGCTAAGAAATTATGCTTATTTCTTCCTCCTTCTTGACCCACTTACTATTTTGTAAGAAACAAAGAATCTCAGCAAAAGGGATGAAGAAAACCACTGAAGAAAAAAAAACAAGTTATGATGGTACCAGAGCATTCACCCAGGGAGAGAAAAAATATCCCTTTGCATCTTCCCTAAGCTGGGCACTGACTCAGACCACCAAGCACCTGAGCTGAGCTGTGTACGCCTTCTCCTCAGCTCTTGTCCCATGGCAGTTCCTGAAAGTTTTCTCAGGACACACTTGCACCTCGGTGCTGAACGTCACGCAAGCGCACCCAGAAACACTGTAGTCACATAGGGATCTTTCAGCACCTTTGCAGCTTAAATGGTAAGTTTTGGGGTGTAAATGGAGGCTAGGGATCTAAAATTTGGATTTCTAACATTGCCCAGGTATCTGATTTAAAAATATCTCACTGGTCTAGGCTGCATTATTAGAATCTCCCTGAGATTTTTTTCTTCTACAGCAGCAATGCCCCACCGGTGTAGAACACACTCATAATGAACTCACACCTACTGTCTGGAATACTCCATTTATTTCTAGCTTCCAAGAACAAGACATGAATTACTCACTTGAATTTTTGTTTCACAGGAAGTTTAACAACAGGAACAGGAAAAACATTCCAAGGTATTAGTTGTAGGTCATGTAGCGGGGGGTAGCACTGAATTTCGCATACGATTTAATGACTTTGTTCACTGCTTCTAAGAAGTCTTTCTCTGTTGCGATTTTTCGACGTGCTCGGATAGCAAACATGCCTGCCTCCGTGCAGACACTGCGAATCTCAGCACCTTTGAAAGAAAGGGATAAATGAATTCAACACTGACCACCAGTGGAGATGAAGCATACACAGAATTATTAAAAAGAAAACCCAAAATTCAGCTTACCTGTGCTATTAGGACACAGCCGAGCCAACAGCTCAAATCTTATGTCTCTTTCAACACTCATGGAACGAGCATGTATCTTGAATATGTGAGTTCGCCCCTGAAAGAAGAGCGGAGGATAGAAGTGTTCATGCTATGAAAGAGGGGATGACTCTCAGCGTGCAGCTGTCCACATCCAGAGCAAAGGCAGATGGAAAGTAAATCTTTTATTTGCTGCTCAACTATAGTTCCCTACGTCTGGACTAGCATGTTTAAGTGTCCAGGATATAAACTAAGAAAATAACTTTAAAAAGAGCTTTAATGGTAGAAGTACCTCAAGGAATCTCTCTCAAAAGTTGGAATGTGCTTTGTTTGGCTCTTAAGAACTAATCACGGATCTAGTTAAAGGATTCTTATCTGTTGAGTCAGAAACATACAGTGAATGTAGCTATTTACCATAGCTTCTTGGCCAGGGATGGAATCTGTGCAGTGTGGGAAAACCTTTTTGGCACATCCTTAATCCCCCAAATTTCCATGTAGTTTCACATAAGTTAAGAGTGCTGCTTTTGTAAATTCTCATAAACTGCTTCCAGACAATAATGCCCTAACTGAAGAAACACTCCAATATCAGAATGTACTTAGCTGTGAAAGAAAGCATTCTCACCTCAAGATCAGGCAAGCTAAACTCTATCTTCCTGTCCAACCTGCCGGGCCTCATCAGGGCTGGATCCAGAGTATCGGGTCTGTTTGTAGCCATCAGCACTTTGATGTTGCCTCGTGGGTCAAAACCATCCAACTGGTTGATCAGCTCCAGCATAGTACGTTGCACTTCGTTGTCACCCCCAGCCCCATCATCAAAACGAGCACCTGGAGAAAAAAGACACAGGTTTCACAAAATAAGAGAGGGACCTTCAGAGCATGGAGGAGGAATCACAGCTGCGACATAGAAGACACCTGGAAAAATAATCTTAAATTACATACAAATATTTGTGACAAGTTGTTGTGGTTTAACCCCACCCAGCCACTTACTTACTTCACCCCCCACCCAGTGGGACGGGGGAGAGAATCAGGGGAAAACTCGTGTGTTGAGATAAAGACAGTTTAATAGGACAAAAAGGAAGAATAAATAAATAAATAATGCTGTTGATGATAATAAAAATAATGATACAATAATAAGCTGAAAAATCCTTGACTTGGTCTAAACATTACTTAACAGCAACTAAAAACATCAGTTTATCAACATTATTCTCATACCAAATCCAAAACACAACACTATACCAGCTACTAGAAAGAAAATTAACTCTATCCCAGCCGAAACCAGGACATGAGTTTAAAAAAGGTGTGAGGGGATTCTTTGAAAATGACACATTCCAAACAAAGAGTGAGTGCTGTTATCTGTCCATTATAACAGGCACTTTATCTTCATCCTTAGTATGAATGGGCCTATCTCCCTGCCTAATAACCGGCCGGGCTGCTGAAATTTATAAATGTAGTTTGTTTGTTTGTTTTGCCTCCCGTCAACCAAAATCTTCCCCTACCTTGTCTGTGTAAAAATTATTCTGCTTTCAAAGGACCCATGTACTTCCTTTGAGAAAAAAAATTACTGAATTTTCAGGCAGTAATAAAGATTCAGTATGTAGTCCAGAAGCTGAAGGGGGTTTAAGTTAACAGTACCTTTTGCAAACACAATACAGAGATTCTTCACTGAAGTTCACATAATCTGGATGTTCTAAATGTGCAAAAATGAATTCTCATCTGGGCTAAATATGTTCAAGCTATATAAACCAATTCTTGATAGCTTCCTGGACATAGGACGTTCTGGTACTAGTTTTGCTGAATAGGTATTTACAAGCACGTTTCTTGAAATGCAGCAATCCAGATAAAGAATTATAACATGAAAAGAAAACCTGGAAGGTGTCATTTGAGATTAAAGCTATAGATACCACAAACATACCTCCAATGGCATCAATTTCATCAAAGAATATAAGACAAGCTTTTTTAGTTCTGGCCATTTCAAAGAGTTCACGAACCATTCGAGCTCCCTGAAAGCAAAAATCAAGATTTTGTTAAAGATTCAAGGCACATTAAAGGAAAACTATCAAAATTAAACTTTTCATGCTTCCAAACACTTCTAAGTTTCCAATGATAAAACTCTTATTTGTACACATATATATAATGGAACATTCATAAATCTTAAAGCAATTTATAAAAAAGAGACAAATTACTACTCTTAAATTCAGAAGTACAGCTGAAGTCATTTACCTCAGGGCCAAGTGAAAAATAAGTGGCAGTGTTGAGAACAGAATCCTAATCCTAGAGTCCTCCCAAACTGCACATTAAACTCTGCACTGCAAAATCCATTTCATCAATGGCAGCATACTTTGGGTTTTACAACTGATTGCCTGACCTGCCGTGATTTGTTTGACAGTTCCTCCCCACTCCTTGTATCTCCAAGCATGCAAGTACATTCGTCCGTCATACCCACTATGGTGTCTGGTCACCACGACCGAAAATCTGCAAATCACTCCACACTCTATCGAATATTTGCTCTTACCTCTCCCACATACTTCTGCACCAATTCAGATCCAATTACTCTGATGAAGCAGGCATCAGTCCTGTTAGCAACAGCCCGGGCACAAAGTGTTTTGCCTGTACCAGGTGGCCCAAACAAAAGTACTCCTTTTGGAGGCTCAATTCCAAGGTTAACAAATCTTTCAGGCTGCAACAGTGGGAAACAGAAGGCCAGGTTATGTGCAAATAAAAATTAATTTGCATATAGTCTTTGATGCACATAAGGAAATCATCAACGAAGAGCAATATAAACCAGGCTAGGCTGGATTTCACTTGTTAAAACTAGACTTCCTTTCACTTAGGTGTTTATACTCAGCTACATTATCTTTTCTTGCTTTTTCAAATGCTAACAGATGACCAAAATACTTTCAAAATAATAAAAGTTTCAATCTGGAGGTTACTTACGTGAAGCAAAGGGGTTTCAACCACCTCTCTCAGCTTCTCAATCTGCTCTTTACAACCACCAACATCACTGTAAGTGACATCTGGTTTTTCTTCTACCTGCACAACAAAAAGTTGAGCGAGCAGTTCAGTCTGATGCTTTGAAAGCTCTAGGCTTTCAACAGCCCAGAACAAAATCCAGCCAAAGTAATCAAAATTACAAGACAAAGCAATGTCGTAAGTAAATGTCAAATAAGTAAAGGCAGTCTCACTTGCATCATGGTGACTGTGGGATCAATCTTTGGAGGCAAGGGGATATGGATTTGATACTTGTTTCTGTCCACCCTGGTGAAAAAGCATAAAGACTATTATTTTAACACCGGTTAATTAAACTGTCATGTAGAAACAACTCTGTAAATTAGAAGCCAAATTCTTAAACTCTTCTTTTCTCTGGCATCAGGACAGCCCAGCCCTGAAAGCTAACAGTCAGATGGGCTAGAAACTGGAATTCCTTCTGCAGAAAAGTTTTAAGGTTTCCAAAAATCTTAATTCCAAAGTATTGTGAAAACTAAACTTCAAAATATCCCACAGAGCAAACTAGCAAAATATTGATTCTAAAAGTAACAGCCTTCACCTCCTCAGTGAACATTTCCTGTAGTCACCCCCTGTGTGTAACTGCAGACTGCCAAAGAGGAAGCAGGCTACACAGGCTCCCTGAAAGCTGGGGATATTGGGGCCCAAACTGAAAGGCTTCAGTCCATGACATGGTTTTCATCAGAATGACATCAAAATCAAAAGATTCCAGCACAGCATGCAGGTGAGTTACCATCTTCCAAAAGAATGGCATTAGTGTTATAATTTCAACCACTGCAAAAATATGAAGTGATAGCTGTTGACATGTCAAACTAATGGATCAGATGAGAAAGCTTCAGTCTCCGGGAAAACTCATGAGAACATAAAGATTTTGCTTACCCAACTCTCATGCCTTCTTCTATGTCAGTAGGTGCCACCTGGTCACTGAGATCCACCACAAATTTGGCAAACTGCTTGACATTGATAATGTACTTGGGATCCTCAGAGTCTGCGTTGATTATCTTTGTACACCTAATACAGAACATAAAATTAACACTGCCAAGCAGGCAAACTAACTGGCTTGCTATTTGTATAAGCATCAAGAGGAGAGACTCTTATTTTTCAAATACACCAAAATAGCTATTGTACTTGTGATTCTATTATTATAGCATCATACAGTAATTACAGGAATAAGTACGAGTACGTAAGGCACCATCAAACATAAGACAGTTCCTTTTTGATACAATGGTAAAAAGCACTTTCAATACGCCTAACATGTGAACCTTATTTTTTTTAAAAGTCTACACGTAAGCTCTAAATCACATTTTTAACACTATGCAGCTCCACTGTGAAGAGGAAAAGTGCACCCACCTTGCAACTTGTAATGGTTGCTCACTTTGGAGAGTTTGCTTATCTGCCGCCAGATCCCAAAGGGCAGGAGGAGCCAGGCCAGTGTCAGATTCCTTGATTCCTACGTACAACACAGACAAGCTGAGGAGGAAGCAGCTAACTGGTACATCAGCACCAAGAACCTTAGACGTAAGCCTGCAGGAAGCTTTTTGAGAGATCTCCAAAACACACGCGCACACATCTTTGATGGACTTCCTAAAAAATAAGTTTCCTAAAGAAATCAGGCCTAAATGACTGTGCCGGCTAAACATGCAAATACCAGTCTAGCCATCCTCTAATACAATTTTGCAGTGTGGGGGTGATTACAACCAAGCTTGATAGAGATATCAGGGATAAGCGTATTTCTAAAAGTTTCAGAAAAGGAGCAAAACTCTGCAAGTGCTTTCACTCAGGGAAAGTTTTAGGGCAAGGTATCAGAAGCTAAGGGATTCACACAGATGAAAAGCCTTATAAATCTTCCAAACCATGGATATAAAAAGTACCATCTCCATGATGTATTTGAAAGAATCAAGGATTTTACTGGAAAAGAGAAACTGCAGTCTTCCTGGCAGAACTGAGGGCCACTAGGGGATTAGCAACAGGGCAACAAACATATATCAGCAAAACAAACGAAGAAAAATTAGGGAACAAATTAATTTTTATTCTAACTGCCATAACTGACCAGCTGATTTTAAATCCTAACTGCTCTAATAGATGTTTCTTCGTTATACAAGGACTGGTACCACTACTTAATGATACTACGTTGAGGTTTTGCAGTCTATGGAAGTTCACTCACTATTCAAACGCAGCTTGACACAAATCAGAACAAATTATCTAGTGGCAGAAAGGGGCATTTGTTTCATGCCACCATAATATATAAAATTACAGTTTTGAATAAAAATGTGTTAAACTACAAAATTACGTAATCATATGTACAGATTAGCCCCACCCAATCAAAAAGACCATCACCTACAAAGCAAAAATCTCACGTTACCAATTAAAGAAATGTATTCTTTTGGAAAAAATAACAATAATAAACCAATGCAGAAGTTGTTTAAAATCAGCTTTTTAAAACACTCATTTTGGTGTATGTGGCTCTTCTACTGAAAGTTATCTTAAGAAAGAAAGATACCAGTGAGCTCATTGATTTTCTTAAGTAGTTGTTGAATATCATCTTCTACTTGCTTGATCTGCCTTGAGTATGTGCTCTGGCCCTGGAAAAGAAATATCATGTAGATTTCGTAACTCAAATGATTTCATGTTTAGGAAAAAATGCCAATAGCTGTTGAGCGTCAAGACGTTCAATAGACTGTCTTGGTGTAACAGCCAACTATTGATCACAGCCAAAAAAAGACAGTATTAAGGTCCAGTAACAATATTTCTGTTCACAAAAACAGAGTGCAGCTACACAGCTGACCAATTGCGCAAGTGGAAATTTTTCACATTTGTAAACTTCAAGGACTTGTTTTTCTTTTAAACCTGTTCAGCCATATTTTTTTAAACTTTTTTTTTTACTGAAGTTTAAAAAAGACTTAGTAAAAAGTATATATAGACAGAATTCTGTATACATTACCCGAAAATCATCTGTATGAGTGCTTTAACTACCTTACCCAAACTTTCTATCATCCAAAGAAGATAGCAGAAAGATCCTGGGGCAAATCAGAAGCTAGAGTCTTGCTTGTGATAAAATGCTTTACTATCTTGCCCTGCCTGATGCAGACAGATCTGGATCTGGATTTCCTTTACAAGACCTCCTTCGTATCAACTTGGCAACAAAAAAGAAGCCACAGCGGGCACAAGCCATATTTCAGAGCTTCGTAAAGGAGTCTCAATGTCAACAAAATTCAGACTTCTGTCAAACATATCTAAATCCAGACATACACTAAGCTGCAAGTTTCATTTTTCAAGAGTTCTTTCACAGACCCACTGTACCTTCTGGTGGAGATGGGAGATTTGCATTTTAAGCCTTATTGTCCGTGGAAAACGCCTCCCAAGATTACACTCTTTGACAAGGTCCATGTATCTCTCACTAATAGTTTTTTAACATGATGGCTAAAAGCAAGTAAATTTGATGGGAGAAGGGGTCTTAAAGTTATTGTTCTTTACAAAGCAAGAAAACTGGTTAGTGAAGAAGCCCTAGTAAAGCCCTAGCTGTTAGACCCTTATGACAATCAGCTACAAGATGCAAAACAAAAACAGAAAAAACCACCTTCGTTACTTTCAAGCTAACAAACCAACTGGATTATTTTTAGGGTTGTGGGTTGGGTTTGGGGCTTTCTTGTTCGAAGGCAGAAAGGGAGAAAAGATTTTGGCAGGAGAGAAAAGCATTAGGAGAAGCAGATTTACTAACTACTCACTAAGTACATGTCCCTCCATGCTTGCATTCAATTCCTAACAGGACTTGGTTTTTTTCTTTAACACTCTGATATATATATATGCTACTTACATATGTTTTCAGCAAGGCAATATCTCCTTCATCCAGAGCTGAAAGAAGACAGGAAAGACTTAGCTTCCAATTTTACAAACAAAATCAGCCATTTCAATTCTGCTTCTAAAAGATGAAAACATGTATTTTAAAGGGATTCTTTTGAGTTTCTACTTTTTCACTAAACCAAAGTGGAACAAAAAAGTATCAGACATTCAAGAAAAACAAAACAGGGTCTCCAGCTACTCTCTTCAGTCCAAAAATCTGTACCACCCAGAGCTCACAGCAAGCAAGCAACTTAAAACCTTGCCTCGCTCAGAGTAGCTTACCGACCTGCATCTGTACAGAGAAGGAACTGAAGGTATCAAAACTTCATCTTTTTAACTTTGTGTTTCTTAATGTTTAAGAAAACATCGATGAAAAACTGCCACCACTTTCCCCCAGTGATGTGTCTCTTCCAAAATGCCCAGCGTGAGCAGGGAACAGCAACCAAATCTAAGTTGGTCTCAGCAACAAAAAACTACTAAAACCTACTAAAGCAGTCCAGAATCAATAACTAATACAGTGCTGAGTTCTAATATTTTAAAACAGAAAACATGGAAATGGTTGTACTAGATGAGATATGCAGTCTGGTCCAATATCCCTTCTCCAACAGGAAGGTCTACAAACATGGCAAATACACAGTAAGCTCCCACTCCCAGGTCACACGTTGTTATTAACAGCCCTTAAAAAAATTTCCTTATGTGACTATTTCTGTCAGTTTTTTGAATCCCTGTAAACTTTCAGCAGAATATGCAGGAAGAAATTCCCCAGTTTAAATCAGCACCCTGCTTCCTTTTACTTGACTTAAACTTGGAATCCGAAACTTGAACTTGAGCCTCAGAATTCCCACATCAGAACAAGCAGCGTCAGCTGTTAAAATGCATATGCTTTTGCACAGTCCCACAAGATTGCTCCAGCAAACTCTAAGAAAAATAGAACTCTCTCTGACTGTCACCCCCTATTTACTTTCATATCACTTGTCATTTAACAGACCTTTAACATTCCCTCTCCTTTCCCCCCAAAGCTGTTTCTTTTCCCAATTGAATGACAGCCTTCACCTTAAGCATCCCTGGCCCTCAGTTTTCTCTCTTTCCTAATTCCATTTTATCTTTTGATGATAGAGGGAGCCCAAACCACACAGTATTGAAGATCTGGGTGCAGTATGTATCCTACAGTGTTTTGAGAGGATTTTTTTATGTGCTGATCCTTTGCTTTCCCGGTTATTTGTAGTACCCCACTGATTTTTTTTTTTATGTCTACTAAACACTCTGTTGTTATAATTTAAAAATCTTTCTTGAGTAGGAACAGTTCAAAACCCATCACTGATTACATAAAGTATTGCTTTTGTTTCCAGATGCATTATTCAACACTTACTAACATGAAATAAAAAAGGTAAATGAAATTCAAACATGAGAAGCAACTGGCAATTTTCACACTATGCCGGTTATCACCAGAAAAATTTGCCACCTCAACTTATGAAAGCAGCAACGCACAGGGTTTGACAGCCAGCTCTGCAAGACTCCACCAGCGGAGACAAATTGCCATGTTTTACTAGGCTGACCTGTTCACCAATCCTTAAAGCGCAAAACGCCTTTTGCCTTACAGAGAGCAAATTAGGCTTTTTAGAAGCTTTTTATAAGAGAACCTGAGAGAGCCGTGGCAACAGAGAAGCCCGACCGTACCCTCTGGATCTCGGCTCCAGCGGCTCCCCCGCAGCGCCGGAGGGACCTGGCGCCCCCCCCGTACTCGTCACCCCCCCCGGACCAACCCTTCACCGCGCTCCCAACGCCCTTCTCCCCAACGGGCAGCAGACTTCGCGGACCTGGCTCTCCTCAGTTTTCCCTCAGAATCTTTAAAAAACAGACCGGTGTTGACGTCTAACACCACCGCACCCCAAACGCCCCCCCCCCCGGTCGGGGCCGCACAGGCGGCACCGGCCAAGCCCGGTCGGGGAGGCCGCTCGGGGGACGGCGACCGCAGCGCCAGAAATCATGTCAGAAAGGGCTTTTAAGTCTTTTTTTTCTTTTTCTTTTTCTTTTTTCCTCCAGTCGCCCTCCTCCAAGCCCACCGCTCCCGGCACCGAAATGGCCGCCGGCAGCGCTGCCCCGCGCCCGGCCGAGATGCTGCTCGGGCAGTTTCCTCGCCACGGACACGGGGACCCCGAACCCGTGTGGGGTCGGGTGGGGTGGGGGACGCTGCCGGCTCCGCCGCCCGGTGCCGCGGTAACGGCTAGTGGGCCCGGGGGAGACGGCGGGGCCGGGCCGGGCCGGGCCCCCGCCCGCATCGCCTCTCACCGCGGATGGGCTTATCCTCCTTCTCCTCCTCCTTGGTCTTCCTCTGGTCGGCGCCCAGGTAGTCCGGCATCCTGGCGGCCCGCGGCCCGCCCTGCCCTGCCCGG
>NW_010973187.1:6995000-6995286 GCF_000737465.1 Haliaeetus leucocephalus
CCGAGGCGCGTCCCCGTCCGCCGCCACCCACCTCTTTGATTTTGGCCCTCCGCTGCCGGACGGCGGGGTCGGCGGGCTCCTGCCCCACGGCGCCGACGGGCTGGCGGAAAAGGCGCTGGGGCAGCCCGGGGGCTCCCGCCTCCTTCCTGCCGCGGGCGTCCTGCAGAAGTTTCTCCTTCTCCTGGCGGATGTCCCTGCGGATCTCCTCGGGCAGCTTCTGCAGCGTCTCCTTGGCCTCCCGCAGAGCCCGCTCGTGGTCCGCACGGATCCGTTCCAGGCTGCCCGC
>NW_010973187.1:6995771-7023713 GCF_000737465.1 Haliaeetus leucocephalus
AGGCGGCGCCTCGGGGAGGGGAGCGGGGCGTCGCTGCCGGGATCCCCCCACCCCTCCCCGCGCTGCCGCGGCTGCCAGGAGCGGGGGTTTCCCCTGGTTAGAGCGAGCGCGTGCTGCGGGGGGGAAGACCCAGCCCTGGAGCGCCGGCTGGGGCTGTGCAAAATCCCGCGTGTGCGGAGGGCTTTCCTCCCCGTTCCGCCTCAGCTCGGTGCCCTTCACGCGTTGCCTCTGCCCGGGTGCTCGTTTCGTGAGCAACAAGTCGGGCTTGGCTGCCGGGGGAGTGGCCTGTAAGAGGGGGAGCGGGAAGGCAGGGGAGAGCAACCCGAGTTCGCTGTTGTCTGCCGCAGTTACCTCCTCCGTGGCCAAAGCCGGGAAGACACTAAGGACCGTTTCACGTGGGCATCCCTTTAACCTGAAAGCACCTTTCCAGGTTGGAGAACGCAGGGAAGCGTTTGGCCGTCTGAGAGGCGTGTGTTCGGGTTCTTGCGGTCTAGCGGTCTGGTGGGTGTAGAGCGAACTGGAAGGTTTGGCAATCTGTAGCCTTGTGCGATGCAGTGCTTCCGTGGGGTTTGATGTAAAAAAAGTAAAAAAAAAAAAAAAAAAAAAAAAAAAAAAAAAAAAAAAGTAAACCGCAGAAGGTGAAGTCGTTTTTATGTTTTTGCTTATAGCATCAGTACTCTGTCAAGTGGAACCTGTGGGAAGATGGTTTGAAGCATTTATTAAGAGGAGAAACATAAATGTTTCTGCCTCTTTCCAGGAGCTAGAAGATGAGAAGGAATTGTCTGAAGAATCAGGGGATGAAGAATTGCAGCTTGAAGAATTTCCTATGTTAAAAACCCTTGATCCAAAGGACTGGAAGGTATTCAGTTGATATAGATTAGTGTTAATTATTTTTGCTGGAAGTCTCCTGTCAAAGTTATCTGCTCTTCCCAGCTGCTAAAGATCCCCTTCCTCCTCCCCTCCCACCCCCATCTGAATTGGTTTGTGTCCGTTAGCGTTATGTCTGGGTTTGTATTTCCCAGGCATAACCAGTTGATGAAGGGAAACTCAAGCACACAGCAGGATAAGATCTTCGTCCTGAACTGTTGTTTTTCATTTTACTGCCTGTAAGCAGTAAAAGTGTCTCCCCTCCCCATTGCTACCTCCCTTATTCTGGAATTGTGTTAGCACTCTTAATATTAAAGACAGCAATTCAATTCTCCAGTAATTGAACTTTCTGGGATTCAGTGCTTGAATCCAATTTAGATTAAGCTACTTGAATTTCTGTAACAGTGGCTTAGTTTATTACTATTTGGTTATTCAATAGTTACGGCCTTTACGACAATTGTTCTTTTTATAATATTCGTTGAGAGAGGGAAGAATTCTGCCTCTTGCTTTTAAAAGATGGGGAGAAGAGCTGTTTTTCTGCATGCATTGTGGATTTTTAGGTTGCATTTACCAGTGTTTATTAGGGGTTTGGTTTTGTTTTTGTTTTTTCCCCCCTCAGAATCAAGACCATTATGCAGTCCTTGGGCTAGGAAATACACGATACAGGGCTACTCAGAAACAAATCAAAGCAGCTCGTAAGTACCATTCCTGCATAAGTATACCTTTCTTTCAGATGTACACAACTGTTTTCCACATGAAAATACATACATGCCACAGACAAGATTTTTGCCATTTCACAGGCCTAAAAATGCCCGCTCTTTGATTTGCGTTGCTTACCAGCCTTCTAAATTCACATCACAGCTCCAAAATCCCCAGGCCTAAAGCTAGGGAATTCAAAAATATCACCGAGTTCACATCTCAGCTTTCTTGCTTGTGGGGTTTTTTTGTCAACAACCTTGAGACTATAACTGTACGTTTCTGCATTTTTGAGTCTGCAGCCAGGCTCAGTGAAAGGCAGAGAAATACAGCTAGCCCTGCCGTACGTATTTCAGTAGGTTGGTACCTTGAAGCCCCCTTACACTGGTTAGGTGCCATGTTAATGCTAGTGGACGGTTAAGAAGTATGCTACTGTTATCATTCTGATTAGACTGAGTGTTGCATGGGAATGGAGCGGTAGCTCTTGAATTTTGGGGTATTCGAGTAACAAAAAGTTACTTAGGCCACTGAGAAGCTTGGTTTTGCTTTTCTTTGGTCATTTTACCATGTGAAAACTGTAGAGTTCCTGTGGCTGGATCTCTGGGACATTTCCAAGCTGTTAAAAACGTAGTCTTGTGAGGTTAAGTTTCCTTGACATTTGGGGTAAGTAAACCATAGAACTTCAAGTGCCACTGTGCTGCTTGATGATGTCATGGGCCTGTGTCTTAAATCAAGACATGATTCAAAAGTGCATGCAGGTGATTGGGAGTATTTTATGGTAGTTGCATGTGAAGGAACACCATATTGGGCTTCAGAACTGTTTTCCTAGAAAGCAACGTGACCAAGAGTTGGCTTTGCAAGAAGGATGCAGGTATTTAGTGGAGAAAGATTTAAAAGTACTCTGAAGATTGTTCAGTAGCCTTTATGAAATAAGCTGATGGTTTTGTGAGCTGATCTGGCAAACAATTGCCTGTAGAACTGTACCGGTTATAGTAGAGTAGAATCACTGTCCCCAGTGAAAGCACAGATGAAGATTAAGTTACTCCCAAATGAAAATGGGTGGAAATCAGCAAATTACCAACTGACTCAGGAAATTATGTTACCTCAGGTACATGTTGCTTAGCAGTGCCATCATGGAGCATGTGCTAATGTAGCTGTCCTGGTTTCGGCTGGGATAGAGTTAATTTTCTTCTTAGTAGCTGGTACGGTGTGTTTTGGATTTAGTGTGAGAACAATGTTGATAACAAACTAATGTTTTAGTTGTCACTAAGTAGCACTTATCCTAAGTTAAGGATTTTTAAGTTTCCCATGCTCTGCCAGCAAGGAGATGCACAAGAAACTGGGAGGGAGCATGGCCAGGACAGCTGACCCAAACTAGCCAAGGAATATTCCATACCACAGAACATAATGCTCAGTATATAAACTGGGGGATTTGGCCGGAAGGGGTAGATCGCTGCTCAGGCATCGGTCAGCAGGTGGTGAGCAGTTGCATTGTGCATCACTTGTCTTTTCTTGGGGTTTGGGGGTTTTTTCCCCTTTTTTTTTATTTTATTGTATTACATTAGTTTTCATTACTATTATTATTACTATATTTTATTATTGTTGTTGTTAGTATTACATTTTATTTTACTTTAGTTATTAAATCATTCCTATCTCAAACCATGAGTTTTACCTTTTTTTTTTCCCATTATCCTCCCCATTCCATTGTGGGGGGGGCAGTGAGAGAGTGGCTGCGTGGTGCCTAGTTGCTGGTGGGCTTAAACCACAACAGTAGCATAGAGCAACACCTATTCTGGTGATGATTAGTGGTCTCGCTACTCTTCTCAAGCAAGAACTGGGGCATCTCTCTCTTCAGGATCCTAACAGCACTCAATTATCACATGACGCTTTAGAGATGTGAGTCTTTCTCACCAATATATACTGTGCTTTCCTATTTTTAACAAGGATTCTCATTCGTTTCTCAAAAGGCAGGTTGCTGTAACTACTTGCATGATATCTTCTCTCTAGTATTTTATAGTGAGCCAAGAAGGTACATTTTATATCGTATGATAATATGGCTAGACCTATTGGCAAAGAAATCAGTTTAAAATCTGGTTTGGTGTTTAAACATGAAGACAACCTTGGTAGCAACTTTAGTAGATACTCTATATGTGTTAGTTATATCTCAGCATTTAAGGCCTAAGTAGAGAGAGAACTTGACCACGAAGTCTCGTGTGTGTGCTTAATGTTATCCATGGGTAAGTGCAGCAGTCTTCACAGGCTCATGGCTGTAGTTTCCTTGCTAGTTTCATCTTGGATCATGTGCAGAACTTGAATAAAGGGATAGAACGCAATTTTTATTTTATCTGAACTACTTTGCTTTTCATTAAAAATAACAACTAAAGTTACATTAATTATTATTTTTTATTTTTTCAGTGTGATTGCACAGGTAATTGTACAATCTTGCACAATTAAGGTCCTGAAGCTGCATTATGCATTTTGAAGCTAACTGTACACTTCCAGTTACTGAAGGACTTCACTATGCATAATAGTAGAATAAGTCCCAGAAAATCAGTACTTCTTCAGCTGATGAAGGTGGAATAGAGTTTCTGAGTTGTGGTTATTTTGTGTCCCAGCAAAGATGAAATAATTTAAATTATGACAATAGCATTAAATCAAAGAAAAATTTATTAACTCGTATCTATTTTCTTCCTGATGTTTTTTGGTGTTTGGGTTTTTTGGTGGTTTTTTTTTTAAAGTATCTAATTAGAGAAATGTCAGTTGCAATTATTGTGTTACTTTGCAGTTTGTGAGAAATAAACTGTTGATGATGAAGCATTTCTAAACGTAATGTATCTATTTGCTAGATAAATCCATGGTTTTGAAACATCATCCAGACAAGCGAAAAGCTGCTGGGGAACAGATAGGAGAAGGTGATAATGATTATTTTACATGCATAACTAAAGGTAAGCAATTGATCTCTTTTATTATACTCTCTCAATCTACCTGATAATCTGAAATGTATTTGTAGTGCTTTATTAGGCTTTTAAAGAATTGTCAATTACTAAAAAGCCAGAGAAGTTCTTTTCCATTTTAGAAAACTGCCTCAATAAATCGAGATCGCACTAACATAACTTCCCTCTGGGTAGAAGCAGTATGGGAATGCAGCTGATAGTCTGCCGTGCTACTTGGTGACAGAACATGAATGCTTGTAGCAGCATATGCAAAGATGAACCACTAGAGGAAGCCACATACCTGGGATAAACTGGTGTGCTCTAAAGTGATTCCCCTAAGACACCAACAGCAACTGGAAAAACTGAATTCTAATTCGCTTACTCTGCCACAGAACATCTGTTGATTTGATGTAGGATATCAGTTTCTTCAGCTGTTCTTTTTTGCCCACAGATGACCGAGTGATAACATTTCCCTTCTTGCCTGTAGTGACCTAGAACACCACTGCTGGCCAATTCCAGAACCATAGGGAGTGTTCTAGGTGTATGACTTATGCCTCTAGAAATGCTTTGGAGTTTGGCTTTTTTGTTTATTTTAAACAATTTTTTTTGACTCAGTAAGGTCCAGGTGGGAGGAAATCTTGGAATTTGTGTGTTCTAAACTTTCTTCTTCTGAGTGTCTTCTTACAATACTAGTTAAAATGTTAGATGATATCTTAGACAAGCTAATGATGTCTTCAGCCTCCTTTGGAGTTGTCAAAGGGGAAAAAGTTGCCAGAGGACATTTTTGTTTTTCCATAGTCGCAATCCTGTCAGAAACTGGCAGACATTTATAAGAGCAACCTGCACCTGAATTAAGGAATATGCTCTGTGTTCTACATGCAAGGAGCAAAATATGTTTCCACTTGACTTCTTACTATCCAAGTTTAAGGATAAACAGAAAGGAAAGCACAAAGTGGCATGGAAGAGGAGTAATGCTTCCAGGCAGCACCCTGGAGGAAGGAAATGCAGTGGTAGGGAAAGGGAATCTGGAGTAGGAGTGAGTGGTAACAGAATGGAGAGAAGAAACTTGGAAAGGCAGGAGTCCGTAGGTGGGATTCAGAGCTGGGTCTGACAAAGGAATGAGTGGGAGATACAGTACTGGGAGAACTGAGTCTGTGGGAGTGGAATTGGGGATCTCTATGGAAAGGACATCTTTTAAGTGGAAGAGGAACCAACGGATGTGTGTGGAATTTCTTGCATCAGGAAAATGGTGTGAGGCTTATTGAAGCTCCTAGTTTGCAATGTAGAGGGTAATTGAGGTCATTGAGAGTATTGGCAGAGGCAGGTCCCTTCCCAGAGGGGAAGGGAAGACTAGCAGACAGCAGCTCTTTGGTGGTCCCTTGGATTCCTTCCTCTCTCCATTACCACATGCAGTGTGATCAGTTTACAGAACCACAGAGCACCACAGACTCCTCCAGCTTATCATCTAGATCTCACCTGCACGGTGCGGTGGTCTGCAGTCAGAGAAGCCCATGAATGATTGCAATGTGAATTTGATTCCTTTGACTTTTCACTCTTATTGAAAAATAGTGGGTATTGTAGAACTGACAGACAAAGTAATTCCACACTTCCTTGAGAGAAAACAAGAGTTTACTGAAGCTACAGTGTGTAGCTTTTTCCAGGTTATAAGATTCAGTAATGAGGTGCTCCCCAGCTGCAAGACTGCAAGAACAGGAAAACTGGGAGCGTGTGCATGTGTTGGCTAGTAGCTATGTGGTGTTTTATACTCCTTCCAAGTGTCCTGTTTGTGGCTGGGATAGAGTTAATTTTCTTCCTAGTAGCTGGTATAGTGCCCTGTTTTGGATTTAGTATGAGAATAATGTTGGTAACACACTGATGTTTTCGTTGTTGCTGAGCAGTGCTTACACTAAGTCAAGGACTTTTCAGCTTCTCATACTGCCCTGCCAACGAGGAGACTGGGGGTGCACAAGAAGCTGGGAGGGGACACAGCTGGGACAGCTGACCCCAACTGACCCAAGGGATGTTCCGTACCATATGATGTCGTGCTGAACAATAAAACTGGGGGGAGTTGGCCAGGGGATGGCTGCCCGCTGCTTGGGAACTGGCTGGGCGTTGGTCAGTGGGTGGTGAGCAATTGCACTGTGCATTACTTGTTTTGTATGTTCTCTTATCATTATTATTACTTTCCCTTCCTTTTCTGTCCAATTAAACTGTCTTTATCTCAACCCATGACTTTTACCTTTTTTCTGATTCTCTCCCCCATGCCACTGGTGGGGAATAAGCGAACAGCTGTGTGGTGTTTAGCTGCCTGCTGGGTTAAACCACACCACCAAGTCTCAGTACAACTTTATCATGAGCTGCAAAAATTGTAATGAATGGCTCCTGTTCTTGCTAGTTCTGACATCATATTAACTTGGAGACTGCTTTTACTCCATGCCTGTCTTAGTAGACTGTTCTGTCAATTTATCTGCAAGGATCTGGTGTAGGCTAAAAGCCTGAAGATGTCATGCCCAAATTCCCACTGCCTAAACTGAATTTACTGCTATAAAATTATTTTAAATATAATCTGGTTCGTTACATTGTAATGGTTAAATGTGGTGTTTTTCATAAACATTTTCCTCCTACTTAGTTTAACAGGAATTGACAGCAATGCTATTTGGTGTCACTAAAAGAACTAAATATCAAGCTGTACAGAATGATAGATCAAACACAGATCTGAGAGCATCTTTTTAAACATTTAGAAGCTTTTCTGTAACATTCGCACCTTGTGGGGAAGACTCACTTTAGTCTCATGTTTTATGTCTGGTAACTTTTTTTCAGCTTATGAAATATTATCTGATCCTGTGAAACGACGAGCATTTAACAGCATAGATCCTACTTTTGATAATTCTGTACCTTCCAAAAGTGAAGCAAAAGAAAACTTCTTTGAAGTTTTTTCACCAGTTTTTGAAAGAAATGCCAGGTAAGCTATGTCAGACTGCCTCTGCTGTTGCTGGACAATCAGTATTTGCAAAATCTTCTCGCACTGTGTTTGTAACAAGTGTGGTTTTAAGGGATGCTGAGAGATGCATTAATTTGCTAGAAATGTAATACAAGTAAAATAGTGCGTTCTCTATTACTTCATTTTAAAATAATCTGAACTGTCACATTGGTGGCATTGAGTTTGACCCATGAGATTAAAAAAAAAAAAAAGTCTGTTCTCAGCACCATATTACTTACTGTCCTTTTTGTACAACACGTTGTTTCATCTTAAAATTATTTACTATACCAAGTGTGTGTATGCTACTGACTAAAAATTCCTTTTTTTATGATTTTCTTATGAGGGTGAGACATTAACAGAAGACAATAGTTATGTTCACAATTTAGCTGGTTAAAAGAGAAGATAAGTAACTATCAATATTTGGTGGTTCTCTCTTAAGGTGTGTGACTTTTTTTCTGCATTTGATTCATGCTTGCCAATTAACTTTCTATTAAGGCTGTCACAATAGAAGTTTATTTCACTTTTTACCTGTATGAAAAAAAAAAAAAAGTGGTTTATTGTGTGAGGCACTTTACAACACATTCTGAACAATCCGTTGATTATTTAAAGTAGATTTATTGAATCTTTTATCAAGTATTCCAGAGATTCAGACCTGGATCTGTGGTTGTCAGATGGGTTGTTCCCTTCTCTGCTTGGAAATGGATGCAATGTCATGGAATAACAAATTCTAGAACCTATGGAAGATTTCCCTCTTTGTAGGGGAAAAAATGGAATGGAGGCAGAGCATGCATTATTCCCTCGTACTCTGTTAGAGTATGTGGGAAGCTTCCTGTAGCCTACCACAGAGCTGAGTTATTCACAGAGCACCTTTTGTCCACTTTCTGTAAGCTTTTCTACCAGGAGAATGTGTGTGGAGAATTGAATATCTACAAAGATAGCTTGTGCTCCATCAGGTCTCCTTGTAGGCACACCAAACTCGGGCAGGAGGAGTTTGCTTTTCTGGGGGAGCTCCCCAAAAAAGGCCCAATCTGGAGGATGTTTAGAAGGAACTTTCCCATTTTCTTCCTCTTTCCTGGTGCCCCTCTGTGTTGGTGGGAGGGAGCCTCTGATGTGGCATTTTGATTCCATAGTTAACACTGCCATGTTATGAAGTAAGATTATGTATATTATTTCTTGAATATATCCATTTATTTTCAGGTGGTCAAATAAGAAAAATGTTCCTAAACTTGGGGACATGAACTCATCATTTGAAGAGGTGGATGCGTTCTATTCATTTTGGTAAGTTAGCCGATACCTCAGTTTCTATTCACAGTATTCAAGACGTGATATGAAGGGTTTGCAGACCCTTTTGTATGTAGGTTGTAGGCTGTGGTCTGTTCTGACCTACTAACATCACGAAATTACCCACAGCTCTTTGGTGCCTTCCACAAACTGAGCTGGCTTTCTCGTAGCTAATGCATCTATGTTGTAAATTCACAGTTAGAGCGGGAGCTTCTGACAGTTCTCTGACCACAATGGCTGCAAACAGAGTTGACCCACAGACTAGAAGTAGGGTTCATCTCACGTAACTGGTGTTTTTAGTGGAGGCGTCTACTAGGTATTTAAGCTCCCCTAGTTAAGGGAGGTCTATCTAGTCCAATAAAGTCAGTAGAGTTTATGGCTTAACTTACCTGATAAATACAGATGCTTACATAAAGATTAAATTAATTTCTCTCTCAACTCTAAAGACTGCACTGTATCTCCACTGCCTATAATGGGAGCTTAGACAACTGCACTGTAGATATTTAGAGTTGGTGAGACTGATCCCATCCTAAAATACACTCTGTCCTACAGTACAGATAGATGTAAATCATTACTTTCAATAGCATCTTGTGTTTTTACTTAACACAGTGGAATCATTGTAGGTGCAGTATAATTGTAAATTATGTAGTATAAACTGTAAATAACAGTATAATTGCCTACAAAAACCTAATAGTAAAAAAGGTAGATTATTTGTAATAGTTTTGCTGTTTGGTTGGGTTTTTTTCATTCATTCTTTGTTTGATTTTTTTTTTTTTTAACTGTTGTTTACTGTAGGTATAATTTTGATTCCTGGCGAGAGTTTTCCTATTTAGATGAAGAGGAAAAAGAAAAAGCAGAATGGTATGTAAGTAAAAATAAATTTGACAGGAGACTGAGAGATTGAGACAGCAAGATTTTTCCAACTTTCTATTAGACTGTAAGTCATAGCAAGAAAGGTAGCCAAACTAAGACTGAATTCCACTCTCCCAGCTTAGTAGTCAGTCATGGACTTGAACTGGACTGACTGTGGCTTCTCTTTGTCTTATTTGTATAATTGAAGTAGTTCTTGCTTGCATCACAGAGGTGTTTCTGAGGTGCTTTGAAATGTGTTCATTTAAGTTCAGACTTGCAGTTCCAGCAAGTCCCAAACACAGGTTGAACCTGGAGCCAGAACAGAGTGGATGAGTAAGCAGGTATCATTTCTCTCTCCAACTCTTTATTAAACTGTGCTGAGACAAGCAATACTTTCTAGAATTTAGAGAGATTAGTTCTGATGGCTTGATGTTAATAAAAATTGTGTATTTGTTGATGTAGTGATAGTTGCTGAATTACTCAGACCATGTTGCCATTGGAAAACACATTCTATTTTTATCCTTCCTACAGTTATAACACAGAACGTTCAAGTTAGAGCCGCAAATCATTTAGTCTAACACGTTATTTCACAGGACACAACCTTTCACTTAGTCATCCTTGTATAACCATAACTGGCATTGTATGAACCTCTTCTTCCAAGTTTGACTAGAAATCAATTTTGTAGTTAGTCAGTGGTTAGCTTGCTTTGTGGCTAAAAACTGCCATATTTAGGCTATAGATAGGCCTTCATTCCTCTTCTCTTAATGCCTTTTCCTGCTGTTAATTTTTTTGAGCCTCTCTGGACCCCATGTTCTTGCTCCTGTGAAGATTCTGTGAAGGCACTGTAATCAATTCCGTATCACTTGTATGTTTGATAAATTACACAGATTAATCTCTAGGCTTCTCATTGGAAGGCTCTTGAATTATTTGCATAGCTCTTTTTTGTGCTTTTTCCTGTCATTAGTGTCCTTTTTTAAAAATGTTTAGACAAATGGTACATATTACGCTGTACTTTAGAGAGAGAACTATACTTCAGCTTCTGTTCAGATGGTCATGATTCTTGTTATCCCTTCTTATCAAAGGTGATGTTGCTTGTGTTTTAAACCTTCAATCTACTCGTAGTAGTCTCCTGCGCTGTTATGGGGATTGTTTTCTTTGTTCTAAGGTATATTGTTCTGTATTTGGTTGTGTGGATGAGGATATAGACCCCCATTATTTGGGGGTTCAATTTGCCTCTTTCTTGACAGCACTGACAAATATTTTCAGGTTTAGTCAGCCAAGTTTTAATCCATTTAACCTGAGCTGTATTTTACTCAAGTGAATCTAGCATGATTTTACCGGAGTGTCACAGTAATTCATAGAAAGTGTTCTTACTGTGCAGATGGGTTTATGTGACACGACCTATATTCTGTAAAATGGAGATAATTAACATTGATTATACTGCTGCCCTTTAATTAAACTGTATACCAGCATTTCAGTTGTTTTGCTTGGGTTTAATGTTAGGTCAACAAGTGGACTGCATTTTGGAAATAAAGTCCATGACCTGCAATGACAGATAAGCAGCTTGTTTTGTCAAGTGTTTTGAAGGTTTATGTAATTGTGTAAACGGCTAGCATTTTTGACATGAGCTTGGGGCCTGGAACTTCATTTTTTTAAGTCTATTTTTGAAGTATTCAGAGAAGAGCGTCTGGCGGAGAAACTTTTTAAAAGTTTGTTGGTGAATTTCTAACAGATTGACACTGTAGGATATTAGCACTGAACTAACCATGCTTTCCCTTTTTAGTCGAGATGAAAGGAGGTGGATTGAAAAGCAGAACAGAGCTGCTAGAGCACTGAGAAAAAAAGAAGAAATGAACAGAATCAGGACACTTGTTGGTGAGCATGCAAACTGCTGGTTTTTTTGAAGAGAGATTTGTTAACTAACAGTGGAAATCTCCTGTTTTTATTTTGTACATGATGCATCCTTTCTTCTGCCAGACAATGCATACAGCTGTGATCCCAGGATAAAGAAATTTAAGGAGGAAGAAAAGGCAAAGAAAGAAGCAGAGAAGAAAGCAAAGGTAGAAGCAAAACGAAAAGAACAGGAAGCAAAAGAAAAAGTAAGTGAACTGCTTTATTTGGGTTGAAAAACCCTGGTTCATTCACACCTGATCCACTGCTTCAGCTTCTACATGTGTCAGAAAGCTACTGTTAGAATTATATTGGGGTTTAAAGATGTGTTGTCTTCGATTCCTGTGCAACAGGCAGTGCAAGACTGACAGCCTTTTGAGAATGAGATGAAAACAAGGAGTACAGATCTGAAACAAAAAAAACTTCTAAAATTGAGTTCTGTTGTTGCATACACTTCCTCTGGTTTAGAGGCAGTCATTAAATTCTATGGCCTACTTTCCTTTTTCATAAAATGGATACAGCTGCTTGCCTTGTGCATATGGTCTGTGAATGGTTGATTGGTATGAAACACTTTCAGGTAACATAACATATTTGATTAATATTAACAGCTTGGAAAAGATGGCTCCAGAACAAGTACCAGGAATGAAAGAGAACTGTAAGGTGCTGAAAAGTGACTTAAAAGACAATACTGGAGCACTGCAGGATTCTATGTTAATAATGATGCAGGAGAAATATTGGACCACTGTGTTTTTCAAAGCTCATATTCTCGGGGCAGGCACAGGAAATGTCATACAGTTTTGTAACTTCGTTGTCAAGGAATCGAGGAAGTCAGGATTTATAAACTAGGGGTCCTTATATTGAGTATTTGAGTTAATGCCAACTGGTATATGTTTCATCACCTCCCTCAAAATCCTTGGAAAACCAAACATTAAAGTATGGATGTATAAAAAAACCAACAAAAACCACAACCAAACAACAACAACAAACCCCCACCAAAACCAGAAACAGCAAATTTTAATATTGAATGACTGAATGACCCTATAACAGTGTGGCTTTGTTGATTTTTTTGTTTGTTTTTTTTTCTTTTGATTGCAGCAAAGACAAGCAGAATTAGAAGCAGCACGGTTAGCAAAAGAAAAGGAGGAAGAAGAAGTTAGGCAACAAGCATTAGTAGCAAAAAAGGAAAAAGAGATACAGAAAAAAGCAATCAAGAAAGAAAGGCAAAAACTGAGAACGACATGCAAGGTATTTAAATATTATTATAGTGAAATACAGGTTACATCAGTGAAATTACTACGTGTGTTTAGATCGGACCCTATCACATGCTTGCGTGTTCTTGTGGCTGGAGATGGGTATGGAAAGTGGGTTTACTAAAAAGCAAAATACTAAAACACATACTTATCATATGGTTTATACAGTTTTGAGTTGTGAGTAAAGCTGACCAAATAGGTCCAAACACAGCAGTGGCTGAAGAATGCTGTGTGTTAAGCCTTTGTCTGAAGGAACAGGACAATAAAGTTCAAGAACTTTGTAGAACATGTATTTCTGCTTCCAGAACTGGAATTACTTTTCTGATAATGAGGCAGATTGTGTTAAAATGATGGAGGAGGTGGAAAAGCTTTGTGATCGTCTTGAGCTAGCAAGGTAAGTCTTCCTGCTGCTGATTTCTGCTCGTTTTGATACCCATCTTTCTACTAGCTATCCGTTGTAACTTAATAATTTATTTTTAGTCTGCAATGCTTGAATGAAGCACTTACATCCACAACAAGGGAAGGAGGAAAGGCGGCTGTAGTAAAACAGGTAATTATGCTGAGTGTCAAATCAAAATAACAGAATTAATTTGATTTGTGAAATCTACATGACCAAATCAAAGTAAGATACAACCATAGCTGCTGTGGAATCCTGCCTGTTAAACACAAAGACCTGAGTTTCAGAGTCCTCAGGCAGACTTGACCTCTGCTTCATTTTACATAGTGCAGTTCATGGCTGGTGAAATAACCAGGGCCAGCTGAGAAAAAAATACGCATTTTTAATTAGTAAAGGACATAAAACCTACCATTTGTACAGTATACAGAAACAGTAGAGGAATTTAAGTTTTGCCCAACAGGTAGCAATTACCTAGAGGGAAAGGAGGGCAGTCTTAACCTATTCTGTTATGCAATAAAAATCCTAGCCTAGTATCCATGACCTGGGGCTAGATCCACAAAAGGACTTAAGTGCTGCAGGCTGTAGCCACTGGAAGGGCCAGTGGGTTGGATACCAAAGTATAGGAAAAGCAAGACACTTGTGATCAAGATTTAGAAAACTCAGCGAGGATCTGCCTAAATTTTGGCAGCAGGGAAAAGCCATTTGGACTAATAAGGCTGAACCCACGTCCTGCAGAAAGTGTAAGGTACTTTCTCTCATCCGCTTTGGATTCACAGCTGTGAACTTTCTTTCCTGGTGAGGAAGATGATCTGTCCCCATCCCAGCGTCAGGTTTACTCATCAGACAACTTAAGACTCAAACCCCTCTTGTTCTACAGTAGACTGAATCCAATCTCCCAGTCTCCAGGAGAGTGTTCCAAACACGGGACAGTCACTTTTCTGTCTCTCTGTTAAAACTGTTCTACTTTTGCATTAATAAAAGTTATCTATCAGATAACTTTCCTTTTGCCAGGAAGATTTTATTGAGATAGACAGCAAGAAACCTAGTTTGAGCATCCTGCCAACAGGCATAAGCGCATAGCTTTTTTAATATTGCCAAGACTGGACTAGGCATACTCAGAAGCAGATACCTTAAAGATATGTCACGCCACAGTCTCAGGATGTCATTACAGTTCACAAAGGTGCGATCGATAACTTAAGTTCTGCTGAATTGCTTGCTAACAAACTACATGTAGCCATCTAACCCTGAGTAAGCACTTAGTAACTAAAATCTGGGTTGTTGCAGTTAATGCTAACTTAGTACAACCATAGTAACTGAGAATTTCAGGCATAACCAGGCTTGGGTAGAAGTTAGGTTGGAAGATTTGGGAGTCAATGTATTCAACGTGGATGTTTAACTGCCCTCACTAGTCACTTTAGGTTCTTAATACTTTTGTGGATCTGTCCCTGTAAGTCAGGTGTTAGGGTGGACATTCACACTAGATTCAGAAGTTTTGCCTTAATCCTGGGAGCATTCACTTAATTTCCTAGTGAACTTGTGATGGATTTCTGCCGTAGCTCCTAATCTGGGATGGCCAAATTTACGTGCGGGATGGAGGGAAATAATACTGGAACAGATAAGCTCCTCCATTTCCTTATGCATCATGTACAGAACAGAAACTAAGCAAAATTCAAGGCTCAAAGCAATGCCAGAGAGAGGGGTTTGTGTTCACTGTAAAACATAAAAAATAAATAATGCTTGTTTACGATCCTTCAGATAGAAGAAATAAATGAACAAATAAGGCGAGAGAAAGAAGAGGCAGAAGCTCGTATGCGCCAAGCAACAAAGAGTTCAGAAAAGTCATCCACTGGTGGTGGAGGGGGAAGCAAAAATTGGCCAGAAGATGATTTACAGTTGTTAATTAAAGCTGTGAACCTCTTCCCAGCAGGGACTAACTCAAGGTACTTCTCAGGTTTGGTGTTAAAAGCACTACTAACAATTTTTAATTAAATAACAAGCATGATACAACTTCTTTTCAGAGCATCCTAAGTACGATGTCAGTATAAGGACTCCCTAAACTTCCTCCTTTTCCTTGACTGTTGAGCAGCCTGTGGTTTGACTTCTCTTGGTACCATGCTCTGTGTGTCACTGGAGTTAGCTCTGGTCCTGTATCTTGTTTCCCCCCCCAAACTTGGTGCTGAGGTGCATGTTTGCACAGAGCTTCAGGATAGGCTCCAGTCATTAAAGCAGAGAACAAAACTGGAACAGTGACCATGATGCAGCTGGGTAGGAATGCAAGTGTGTAAGCTACTTCCAGTAGCTCCACAATGAATGTGAGGCTGGTTTCTCCTCTACACTGTAGGAGGAAAACAGCCAGAGATACGAGTTAAGTGCACCAGCTCTCTTTAGGGGAAAAGGGAAAGGCTGGGCTTCACAGAAAGCAGCACTGGCAATCAGCTTACTAATAAGCATCAAATAGGAGCATGCCTTAAATCCTGTTCTTTCCCAGGAGTGAAATGCCTTCTTCCACTTAGGATTCACAGATGTGAAGCCTCCGTTACAAGATGTGGATGCTTGCTTTTAAAAAAAACAAACTGTCATACTCTTTATGGAGATGATACCAATACCTGTTTCTGCACTGCAGCTTAGCAGTCACGAGTACTCATTGAGAACACAGGCCTACATATGATCCTACTGTCTATCAAGTGCAAATATTCCCCTCCATTTCCTAAGAATACACTAGGAATAATCTGGGGACTAGGCCTGTTCCAGGTCTCTCCTGTTGAAGCCCCTTTACCTGATGTTTAGGTATTCTTTTTGAGGGCAGTGGAAACAGGGTTAGTAACTTTGCAGCCCTTTCAGTGCAGTCTGCAGTATTTAATGTCAGGGGTGTTTAGGGAATTCAGGAAAGCAACAGCTGAGCAGAATTTTGAGGATTACAGGTTTGCACTTACACACGTACATTCTGCCCTGTCCTTCTTCGGTATCAGAAGCCAAGAAGCTCACCTAAGCTGACTGAATTCTTAAGGGAAACTTCTGCATTTAGCGACTGAAAGCTTTACAGGATAGTTACCATGACAGTTTATCTGTATTTAAGTATGATTAAACTTACTTAAGAGTTGATATAAATGTGTATGGGAGCTTGAAAGTAGCTTGTATGAAGATATGCTATTATGTAATACATTGGCTTACCCTATCTATTCTTGCTTTAGGTGGGAAGTTATTGCCAATTACATGAACTTGCACTCTGCTACTGGAATAAAACGAACAGCAAAAGATGTCATTAATAAAGCAAAGAGCCTCCAAAAGCTTGGTATCTCTATTACCTTATTTCTGTAATAAGATTGTCTGCATGCTTCTATACAGCTTGATTTTCTTTGAACAGCATTGTGTTTCTTGTATGAGAAAATCCTCTATATATCCCTAAAAGAAATGTAGTTCAGATGGAAGATTTAGAGGAGTATTTATGTAACTCAGTATTTTCAGCCTAATACCTATCATGTAAGTCACCACCTCATGAGTGAATCTCAGGAATTCTTTTAATCTAACTTGATGCACAGATGTCTAGGCCACATGCATTGCCTAGGCTCCTCTACACTCAGAGAGGGACTAGCTGGCCTCTGAAAAAGCTCTCTACAAAGGAAGGCATCTAGAAAAATGAAATTGATGAAGCTATAGAGATACTTTAAAAAGATAAATGGGATTCAGCAACAGAAGACACCTGAATTAAGGTGGCCTATCTCCTCTTGTGGTAAATGGAGGCTAAAGAGCTTGGATAATGAGAGGAGGCTCTTGAGCAAGTTCTTAAGGAAAATTGAAACATTCCAAAAAAACAGTTTAAGAAGTTTCTCCATTCCAATACCTGCACAAGGAGGACCCAAGCTTTCATACTGTTCCCAACTGCCCCTCTAACACACTGGTACTCTGGGTGTAATATGCAGGTTTTGTGCCACAGCCCTTACTTGATAGAATAATCCCTTTTGATTTCAGTGAAGTTGCAGATTCAAGCTTAAACTTATACAGAAAAAGTACTCATCTGAGCAGTATAAAGCAGGATCGGGGTTGGAGAGCCTGATACTTTGAGTACAGTTTATTGGCCCCTGATTTTTTTTTTTTTAATCTACCACCCTCTTTACCATCATTTCAAAGGAAGTAGGAATTATGTTTTTTGATTATGTGATTATGAGTTTACAATAACTGCTACACAATGTTTTTATTATTACATCCAGCTTTAATTTTGTTGTACTAATTATTGTATTCAATGTCTGTTGCTCATAGACCCTCATCAAAAAGATGATATAAACAAGAAAGCATTTGACAAATTTAAAAAAGAACATGGTGTGGTGCCTCAGATGGACAGTGCTGCCCCTTCAGAACGATTTGAAGGTAAAGGTGAAAAGAGAGACCGTCTTGCAGAGTTGCCTACCCTGTGCATCTTAGTAAGAAAGTAATCCAGAACTTACTTAAGACCTGCTTACAAACAAACTTAGTTATTACAAACTTACGTAGCAAGTAAGAAAGTGATCCAGGCTCTGTTACTGGATTTGAGGGTTTCTGGTACACACAGTACAAGCCACAGCTAACTAGTGACAGTTTGAAATGCTTCCTGGTGAGGCAACAGGTTAAGGCTGATGCTGAGATTATCTGTTCCTCAGAGGGTGCTACATTTTCAGCTAAGAGTAGGCTTAAGGGGATGCACTTGAGATACAGGATCATCCTACAGCTAAGCTTTGGTCTCCTGTTAAACCCCAAACAACTCCAGATTTTGCAGACACTTGCAGAAGGCTGTGTTTCCTTACTAAGGGTTCCTTACTGAAACGCAAAAGGAAGAGCTACATTGCCACCCTAACGATACATAACAGGGCAGCTGCAGTGATCTAACACTCAGCTGACAATGAAAGATGTTACCTTCTAACTTCTCTGTGCTTTATTTAAAGATCCCAAGGGCCACTCATCCAGTCAGTTTCAGGGTTGGGTTTTTCTTTTCTTTCAGGTTTTTAGTACTGGGTAGCCCTTAGGACAGACTAATTGGATCACAAAACTGCAAGGATTTTAAAGCAACTATAATAGATTTTACAATATTTTCTTAGGCGTATCTCATAGATTCCTTATTAACTTTTTTTTTCTTACTGTCATTTTTGCATTTAAAAACAGGATCACCTTTAGATTCATCCCCTTGGACTACAGAAGAACAAAAGCTTTTAGAACAAGCATTGAAGACTTATCCAGTAAATACTCCCGAAAGATGGGAGAAAATAGCAGCAGCTGTTCCGGGCCGGTCAAAAAAAGACTGCATGAAGCGATACAAGGTAAGGTACCTCACCTCCTTCTAGGATTGTAATTAGCCCAGGTCTTGTTAGAATCCTTTGCTTTTACTGTTGCTTTCCCTACCAGAGACAGTATCTGACAACTGCAAACTAGCACAAGATGGAGCCTTATGGGAAGACTTTTTTTTTTAACCCTAAAAGGCCAGTAAGGAGTAAGTTTTCCTCAGTGAAAGTAGTGGCTCTGGAAGCTGGGAAGGAAAGTCTGTCTCATGAGATCTGCCTTACAGTTTGACAACAGGCTCTTGTAGATGGTGAAGCCCTATCCCTAGCCTCCTGCAGGTAAAGTTCCTGCTACAGGGGAAGCAGATGAGCACTGACCTTCCATTAATGTATTTGTTACTATGAGAAATTGTTTTAAGTTATTAAACTGTCTAGATTCCTCACTATGTTGAGAGCTAGAGTGTTTCAGGGTGAATATATGTAGTGTTCAAAACCACAGCATTGTTAAGAAGTTCCACATTTGGATAAGGTTTTTTTTGGTTTTGTTTTTTTTTTTCTCCAACTCTCTAGGAACTCGTTGAAATGGTCAAGGCGAAGAAAGCTGCTCAAGAACAAGTGATGAATGCTACTAAAGTCAAGAAATGACTCTTACTGACAATCTTTGTTTTATAATAAAAATGCAAATACTGTACATGTTTTCATTCCTTCCTTAATTATACAGATACACAGGATTGGCTGGTTCTTGAGTTTTAATTTTCTTAAATGCATTTCTCCAACTCAAAAGCTTTAAACAGGGGTGTAGTTGATTTTGGGGTTTTTTTGTGTTGGTTTGTTGGGGGTTTTTTTAAAGCTCAAACATACTGAAAGTTCGTGTTATTCACTACTCACGAAGCCAATACATGCCACTGCAGATTTTGTTATACTCTGGAAGTTGTTCAATTGGACCTGGAAGTTAAAGAAAGTTGGCCATGACATATGCTAAACTGGTACCAATTGGTGTGGAAGGGTTATGGGAGGGTAGGGAAACTTGTACAACATACCCACGGCAGCAACTGCTGGATGCTTATCATAGATGTACTTTGTGCAAACTTCTCTAATAGTCTGGGCATCAATAGCCTAAAAGGGGTAAAGAGACACCTCTGTTACCAATCCCATCTAAAAAAGTATTAAAAGCCACTGATCTTAATTTTGTATAATCCAGGGGAACAGGCAACAAAACAATTGAAAGTTTTCTCAGTTGGAAACAGTCTAAGTTCTGTATTGTTACTTCCTGTAGCAATTAAATGTCTCAACGGCCTAATTTAAAAGTTGCAACATGAGTGCCACTTACTTCAATTCTTGCCTCAAGTTCTGGAATTGGGATTCGGCGCTTGTAACACAGCATTTGTCTTCCAATGTCTTCACAGATTGGTGTGGACCCTAAAATAGGGGAAAATATGCTTCAGTTATCAGCATACAACTCCACTAAGAATAAAAAGCTCTCATAAGTCTCACCATCAAGTTGTAGCAGCATATTTGTCTTTAGAAGATTTTTCGCTCGAGCTACTTCATTTTCTGTAACACTTGTGCAAAGTCTTATCCTGAAAAATAGTTTAAATCCAAAGGCATTAAATAATGGTAACCTGTAGCACACAAGATTACCTGTGGTATAGAGGTGCATGTACATTGGTACACCTACCAGGCACTTCTTTTCTATAGGTAAGAGAATTTGGTATGGAAACAAGCCAAAGGATGCAAAACAGCAGCATAAGAGTAGGGGCTTTTGGGAGCATACCAATACACCCGAGAGCAAGTTTTTCCCCTTAGAAGAGCTGTATTTCATTTTACTAATATTTTGAGCCAAGTGTTGTCCATACTTGCTATCTTGAGAATAGCTGTTGCTAAGATAGTAAGAGCCAAACAATTAGAGGTAATTAGCCCAGAAGGCAATGCATTATGTCCTGGCTCTCGGTGAGATAATGATTCACCACACTGCATAAGAAACATTTCACTAGGACAGGGGGATGCATTAGATGACTTAGCACACTTTTGTCACAGGGATGGTTCATATCGTCCCTGGTGCTAAGCTGCAGCAAATGGACAGCTAAAATGATACCATTTTCTCTACAGGTTGTTTACAAAGATCTCATAGAATAACGGTATATGAGAATTGATGCACGTAATTAAAGAAACTCTTCATTTTCAAGTTTTCTTTCAACTTTTGTTTCAACTTCACCCACTTTAAATCAGTGCTCTTAAATAATGTATGTCTGTTTCTAATCACATATGCAGTTCTAGCATTATAGTTGTACTTATGGACCTCTTTTCAATTTAGATTTAACCCTCAGATGAATGAATATTATCTAGAATCCCAGGTTTCAAAATTCCATATATAACAGCTCACCTACCTTACATCATTTCATTTCCCTGTGTACTAACTAGAGCTTTATGTAACACCACCACCTGGTACATCATGTGGGATGGCAACTGCAGAATGGGTAACTGTGAATGGTGTTTGTAGGTAATTGCACATTCATTATTCTCATTCATTAATATTTACTCTTCCAGTTGTCAAACATGCAGTTCATGGGCACTGTACACTGACTTAGTATTCTAAAAGGTCTGACAAAATTTCATAACTCCTGTCACTTTACAAGTCAAAAAAAAAAAAAATCACTGCCATATTTTCTTGTACAAGGAATGCTATTATATTAACTACAGTTAATATTTATTCTTCCAGAGCAGAACAAAAACCAAACCTAAACTTTAATCTATCCACTTAAAGTAAGGGTGCCAGAAACTGGCTGTTGGGACTCTGCATTGAGCATCAAAGTTCAGAACTTGATGCATTTGTTTTTTCCAGGCAAGCCTAAGCAGAGAAGCAAAAATATTCTCTTTAAATGACTGCTATTTTTTTTAATTGTATTCCTCTACTGAAAATTATCTTTTAAAGAAAGAGTTGTTAGCTTACCATTCTCTCTGAACAAAGTGCACCATGTCCTGTATAGTGGATGGCTCACAGACCATATAGAGTCCCCACAGCCCTGTATCAGTGTAGCAGGTGTTGAAGGACTGGAAACTGTGACACAGGTTACCATGGCAGGCAATCTGAGCAAGTTTACTGGATAAATTCTGCTGAGACAAAAGAAAAATACATTATTTTATGAAGTTTTTTTGAAAGTTTACTAGTCACCTCCATGGTCTGTTTTCATTTCAATGATGACAGAACATGCAGTAGTATCACAGGCTCCAGCAGAAGCTATAAGGGTAATTATCAGCTCTTCATCTCAACAGCTTCTTTTCTTGCATGTAATCTCATGTTTGCAATGAACAGCCCAGATTTAAGCCAAAATCATAAAGCTACTTAGGTTCAAGAAAGGGATAGTTATACCTACAGGTTCCAATGACATACAGGTATGAAAGATCCTACTTTCCATGAGGACTTTCCATGACCTCAAGTCACCTCTACTTTGGTGGTTTAGAACCAGTTCCTAAGTTTTTGCTAGATCTGGGGCAACAAATTCTCTCAGACTCACGACTGGATCCCCTTCTCCTGCTCCAAAAGAGGACCTTCAGAAATAGCCATAAAGTGGTAGTAACGCCATCAGATAGGTTTGAATGGGTCTGTATTGGCAGTACCCAAGTCAGAGAGATCTCACCAGCCCACCAGCCTCATTAAGAGCAGGAAGGTGCCTGCAGGTTGACTTACCACACCTCCTCCAAAGGAACGATCCCAGTTACCTATCAGAGTATTTGCTACCATAAGTGGGATTGTATCTGGGTGCGACCAGCCTGCTGCTTCAACAGCTATCGCAATGTGTGCCAAGGGCATCTTATCATCTCTTATACGAATCTGTGGGAACATAGGAAAGTAGCTGTAGTACAACCGGTACACAGTAATATATACAGGAAGTTAAGCGTCAGGAGACAGACATTTCCATTACATCTGGATTATAAAGCATGCACACAGAGAACCAAAAATTAAAGCATATGAAGTTTTATTTAACATCAGCCTTAACTAGTCTTCCCTGTGGCAATTTCAGAGCACTTCACCATCAGCAAGCCTAATGCCACATACACAGAGAGGGCATTACAAGTCACTTTACAACTAACAGCAGCAAGGAAAGCTGACTTTCCAAAGCCCGAATACAGCTGGGAATAGAATGCAGATGCCTCAGTTCTCTGCCATATCCTTTAAATTTGTGATTCTCAACAAGTGGAAATGCTCCAACAGCGTAGGCAAGGGGATAAAAAGGAAGTAGCAGCAGGGGTAAGGGAGCTATTCCTCCAGGAACTGATGAAACAGAAAAAGTGGTGGCAGTGAAGCTTGTCCAAGAAAGGTTGGAAAGTACAGCTTTGGAAAGTAGCTACTCCATTGCCCTCACTGGGGGAAAGAAACCTTTTAATCTGCTGAGTCTGTGGCCAAGCAGCTCACTCTCCTCAGCAGAGAGCACATGTCAGTTGTGCTCACAGGGGATATAGGGCCCAGCTCAAAAAGCCATCCAACAGCTTACCTCACTACCAGTGAAGCTACAAGGTGGCAGGGGTGGCAGTCCTCCTTCTGGAGCAGATGGCAAATTACCAAAATGGCACTTTGCTAGGTCAAGTAGCTCATCATGAGAGACCCCTGAACAAAGATATTTCACATATTTTGTAATGTTACTCTGTAAACACTTAATTTAAATTGCTGCACAGTTTAAAGACTCAACCAAGTAGTAACTTATTGTTACCCCGCTTTAATGCCCCACTTTCAGATTCCTCACACTGCCCCATTAAACAGAGTAATATCATCAGGATCACCCTTCTTAATTCTCTTCAATAGCCTTCTATTAATATTACATCAAATCAAGCTGTTTGCTCTCAGTTTCAAGCCTCAATGTTTTTTCTCTTTCTCTCTGCTTTCCTTGCTACTCCCCTTTTCACACTGAACCCCTTCTAGGCCCCTCTTTTCCTGCCCACATGGAAAATGACCTTGGCCTCCAATTCACTTCTAGTTACTGGTTTAAGAAGGTTTCTGGAATATTACTGAGGGGAAAAGGGAACAAAAATTCAAAGGGTATGAAGGTACAAAACACACAAGGCTAACAGTGAGCTTCCAGGACCTATTGAACAATGCGTAATTCATCATGTTGTTCCCAGGAACTTAAAAACCATGGTTTTAAGCATAGTTTCACATGATCCAGGGTGAATGTCTCATACTAACCTCCAGCAGCAGCCAGGACCATTCTGGGTCCTTTGTAATGTGTTGTTATGTACTCCACCAAGTCATTACGGTTTATGGATCTAGAAAGTCAAGGAAACATCACTACTATGTCAGTAAAGTTTATTAGAGTAAAAAGAGATAAATGTGTAGAACAATACACTATCAAAATAATTATATGTTCTGCCAATGCACAGAGGTGTGCATAGAGGCAGAAAGCTAAAATAAGGGTGATTTCCTAAAAAGGAAACAGGAACTTGATACATTTTGCCTTTCAAAGCTCTTCTAGCTTCCTGAGAAGGAGTGAGAATTACAGCTCAGTCAGGTGGAGACAGGATCCACTAATGATCTCATGCCAATTTGAAAACAGCACATTTAGCAGTCTCCCGGTCTGCACTGGTATAAACAAATGCTGAGAGAGCAGTGCAAACGCAGTTGTATTTACAATAATGCCCAACACCTCACCAATGGGAGAAAGGACCATTTCCAATTTTGTATCAGATGCATTTTTAACAAACAGGAGAAAAATATGGCAAATAATGAAGACATGCAGTAGACACCTGAAGTTCACATGCCCTTTGATGCCTGCATACAGGGTAATTAAGGCAATAGGGGAATTCTTATAGTTACATCCAGTGCAATTTCAGCTACCTTCCAGGGTAAAAATGAAAACTGATGCTGTTCCCTACATTTTCAGATGAGTGTTTTCAATATATAGAAGTTACTACACAATTAAAGACAGCCACAAATTTGGACATACTTGATGTTTTCAGTGGGTCCTAAAATTGTCCGTCCTAGGGCTGTCTTCTGATATGCTGTAGCATGAAGGTAATCAAAGACAACTTCTTGTAAATTGGTTTCAACCTCTTGCATCTCTCGAAGTATAACTCCCCGCTCACGCTCAATCTCTGCTTCTCCCAGGGTACTGTTCTGAATTATGTCAGCAAGAATTTCCACAGCTGATTGAAAATAGGGATGGGAATGGAAAGCGTATTTTCAGACTACCAGAAAAATCTGGTTCCAAAAGTAAAACCCACCCCAAAGACCAAGTGGCCCAAGATTTGCTAATAAGATTTGCAAGGGGACAAAAGACTTGCTCTGCAGGGAGGGAGAAGTCCAAAAGGTATTTTCTTTTGGGAATCTAAAGACAAAAATATTTCAAATATTAACTTCCCTGCTGGCAGTCGCCTTTCCAAACCTGCATTCTCACATTCCTGTGAAGTTCAGGAAAGGACTTTTCACCCAGGAAGAAAGCGATACGCTGCAAAAGCATCATTCTGTGTTGTCTTATCAGGAGCTGGATAAGCATTTCGTTCTTTGCTGCTTTTCTGAGGAATGAAAGCAGTTACCTCTTGGTAAGTCTTTCGAAAAAGCCTTCGCATAATACACGGTTTGTTCCCTGGATGTATACGCATTCAGATGAGCTCCCATGTTCTCAATCTCTAGTTCAAGGTCTAACTGAGATCTCTTTTTTGTTCCCTGAAATAAAACAATAAGAAAATCAAACTAGACCCTTTAATTCACCTACTTGTCATTACTACTTCTTGTCTGGAAAAGTCAAGGTCAAGAGAAAGAAAAAGTCTTCTGGAAAGAAAACTGGCATACTAATCTCTCCAAGATTGAAAGTAAGATACAAATCCTACTACGCTCCCAAATGAAAATAAAAAGCTGGTAAAAGGGGGACTGAGTGTCTTCTAAGACTACTACAAGAAGTTAAAAGTGAGTTAAAATTAGACCTGTGTTACTAATCTATAGTTGTGTATCAGCTACACAGACCTAGGACTTAAGTTTCATTTTCTAATGGAAACCAAAGTCTAAGTTGTCCACTTCTTTTTTAATCTCCTCAATTTGGAGAATTCATTTATACAATTCTGATAAAGTTCATATCATTGATCTTTAAAGATAAATAACTTAGAAATCCATTGTAAACTTCTACATCAATACTGATACTCACCTTGAAAGCCATATGCTCAAGGAAGTGAGCAGTTCCATTGTTCTTCTCATTTTCATACCTGCTTCCAGCATCAATCCAAAGTCCAACCTCAGTGGGAAAAAAAAAAAAGTCATTTTACCAGCTAACAATGCAGCTTTGCTGGTTTTGTGTACGAACTACACTTAGCTTTTCAAGACCTATTTTTAAATGGCTTCTTCCTTAAAACGAAGCAGGTTTTCAAGAAAAAGAAAATTTTGATCTTCACAAAAAAATCTAATCACATCATTTACAAAAGCCTTAAGATTTCTATTTCCTAGCTTAAGTTTTAAGAACAATCATTAATAAACATTGAAAGAATGCAATTTAGTTCCACAAGGAAATGAACATACATGAACAGTTATGAAAAAAACTTCCTGTTACAAGTTACTTACTGTGCACGTTGAGAGTCCAGAGTCTTCAGAAGCTACTTGCAAGCCGTTTTCCAAAGGACTCACCCTAGTTTCAGGAACATTTAAGATTACTTCTGTTGCTGCTTTGGAAGCTCTGAGCCTGCCTGTTCCAACATGCACACACTGTAAGGAAAAAGCATCAGTCACGCACAGATTGTTAAGTTATATCCTAGGATGTTCTTCTGAAAAATGTATTCCTGAACTTAAACATTAACTTTGTGGATCTTGTTTAAAGTATGCATTAAAAAGAAAAAATTCAGCACTGATGCATTAACCTGACTCAGAAGAAAAACACGAAGATAACTAAAATGGAGTAGACTGCATCTGCTTCCCTCCAATCAACTGATCTGACAGAAAAGCACATTACTGTCATCAGCCAGCTACTCCAAGAGCCACATTTGTTTCCCAGTTCTGCCAGCAAGAGCCTGCAGGACCTTGAATATATCTTTCAACATCCAGAATTCTTTTGGGTACCCACTTTCTGAAGTGAAGTGAGATATAGTCCAAGGGCCTATGTCCAGGACTGCAAATCACAGTCACCTGTTGTTCAGAACAGGGACAGATACTGAAACTGCCACCTTTTATACAATCATCTGGCAGTTAAAACACATTAAATCAGAATGGGGAAGAAAAGAAGGGAAGATGGAAGATAAAAAAGTTTATTGTGCTTTTTCAACATGGAGAAATTTAATTATGTATCCCAAATGCGTACTTCAAGCAATAAGCCATTCCAAAAATTCTAAATGTATCAAATAAACAAAGTTTTCCCTCACCATGTAACTGCCCTGAACGTGAAAGTAAAAAATCCAGCTCTCACCCACTCTCCTCCTGGAATACCAATAGGCTAGATCTCTCAAAACTTGCATAATTTAGGATCATAGGACAATTCAAGTTTGAAGGGAACTCAGGAGGTCTCTAGTCCAACCTCCTTCTCCGAGCAGGATCAGCTGTGGTGTCAGACCAGTTTGCTCAGGGCTTTTTGCAGCTGGGTATTGAAAATCTCCCAGGATGTGAGAAACTGCACAGCCTCTCCGGGTAGCCTGCTCCATGGCTTGACTGCCTCATGAGAAAAAACGCTTTTCATATATCCAGTTTTTCCTCTCTTGTTTCAACTTATGCCCATTGCCTCTCATTCTGCCACCATGCCCCACTGTGAAAAGCCTGGTTTTGTCTTCCTGACAACCTTCTCATAGGTACTGGCAGGCTGCTGTTAGGTCCAGCTGAAGCTGTGTCATCTCTAGGCTGAACAAGCCCCAGACCCTCAGCCTCTCCTCACAGGGCACATGCTCCAGCCCACAACCATCTCTGCTGAACACACTGCAGTTCACTAACGTCCTCCTTACACTGAGGAGCCCAAAACCAGCTGCCATATACTAACCACCTGACAAGTGCAAACTAATCACTTCCTTTGATCTACTGGCTGTGTTCCTGTTTGTTCAGCCCAGGCTGCTGCCAGCCTGCTCTGCTGCCAGACACACTGCTTGCCCATGTGCAAGGTCCTCCTGTATCCCCAGGCCTCTTCCACAGAGCTGCTCCCCTGCCAGTCAGTTCCCAGCCTGGGTTGTTCCAAGGAATCATTTTCACTGCTAGTCTGCATTACAGGGAAGGAAAAACCTGCGTTTGAAACCAAAATCTCCCTCTCCTCTTTTTAGAAGGAAAGCTTAGGCTTCCTAAGCCTAAGGGAGGACGGGGAAGATGACAGAAGCTGAGAGCTCTGGGATCAGGGCCTCCGGGCAGCCTCCATCTAACCACGGGAGAGAAGAAGGGTTTAAACTTTCTCCGAGCTCCCCTGGGGTGAGCATGGCAGGACCCGTGCCGGGGCGGAGGTTCCTGCTGCCCCTCTCTAAGGCATCGCGCCCCAGTCCCAGCGCTGCATCGCTCCGGCTCCCAGACGCTGAGCCAGCCCCGACGCCTCGGCACCGCGGGGGGCGATATGGGGTAACAGCGGCTCCGGTGAGCAGTCAGCAAACCCTGGGGCCTGCGGCACCC
>NW_010973187.1:7023723-7044096 GCF_000737465.1 Haliaeetus leucocephalus
CCCCCGCACCGCCCCCTCCCCGCCTCCGCGACTACAAATCCCAGCGTGCACCGCACCTCCCGGCCTCCAGCTCTCCCGCCCCCATTGCGGCAGCCTGAGCACCAGCGTAGGGAGCCACTGCGGCGCCTGGGCTCTCCGCAACTCCCTCCCTTCCCCCGCTCCGCCGCCTACCCGGTCCCCCGAGCCGGACGCTCGCACAAGGCGAGCAGACCAAGGCAGGAAAAGCCGCCGAGCCGCTAAGCCAGCTGTAGACGCAGCCATCTTGGCGAGCGAGTGGGCGGGGCGGCGGCGGACTTCCGGCGGACGGTGCGCAGGCGCAGAGGCCGCTCCCTCCTTCCCGCCTCTCCGCCCCCGCGTTCGCCTGGGCCCCGCCGCGGCCGGGCGGCACCGGGCGGCCGCGGGGCCCGTCCCAGCCTTGGCGTCACCGCCCAGCCCCCGGTTAAAACCGCCTGCTCGCCTTTACCTGCCCGTTTCCTCACCAGCCTCTGTGGCAGCGCGGTAATCTCCCCTCTCCTCAGAGCCCCTCACGGCGCTGCCGGTGGCCCCGGGAGGGGGTTGACCCCTTTGTGAGGAGGCGTCAGCACCGGCGCCTCGACCAGGCCTCTGCGGTATGGGCCCAGCAATGGGAGCGAGGACCAGTACCTGATCCGAGCTACGGGAAGTTTGTGTTCCTCGCAAAAGCGCTGTTTCCCTGTAATTCGTATCTTCAGTGGGATGCTCCCGAACTATTCCAGAGCTGGCTAATTATAAACTGTGCAAAACAGGCCTAGGTTTTATTCGCTCCACAGAACAGTGCAATTCAGGAAAGCCAGTTTTCCTCTCAATAAACTATTACTGCCAGTCTCGGTAACCACGAAGTCCTGTGTTTCTTCAGTTAGCTTGTGAGCTGCTGTGAGTAGAACTTACTGCCTGCTGAGGTTCCTTCGGCCACGTGTTTCCATGCAGTGTTGAAATAGGCCATTTACGCACTGCTAGTTGAGGGTGCTGCATTTTCTGCAAGACAGATCCACCCTAACTGGGGAAATCCTGAGACTGGAACAAGATAATAACTTAAAGGCTTGTTTTATGAAGTACTCTGAATGTGTACGACGTACCTAAGAGGCTGGACTGTTACGGATAGGAAGGCTTCATCTGCAGCAGTAAATGCAGTGTTCCACCGAGGCCAGCTGGCAGGGAACAGCCCATGCCAGCGCTGGTGAACTCCTTCAGCTCCCCACACAGGATGGCCCAGTGCAGACTGCCAGGAACACTCCTTCCCAGCTGCCAGGGGCTGGGAAAAGCTTGCGGGAACAGTACTTGACAATAGCCAGATTTGGGCTGGGAAAAGTTCTGGCAATGTACCCATAGAGGCAACTTCATTTCAGTGCCAAAGATCGTTCCTGAGCACGTTTGGAGTGTATGGTTGTGGATACATAAGTATAGACATGCAGAAAGCAGTGCTTTCAGTTTTTACTTCCTGTTTAAAATTTTTACTTTTTTTCCTGGAGTTTTAGGAGCTTTTCGTTTGGCTAATCAAGTATTATCTCAAAAATGAAGGAAAAACAGAGGTGAAATTCTATTATTTGTCCAAGCCCCACAGTGTGTTAAGTGTGACAAAATACAAAGAACCAAAATACTACTTTAAAAAAACATCTGTACTACATATGCTGGGGGGAAGGCACTGTGTTTTGGTACTATTTTCCTAAGCCAGGAACTCCCCTCTGCCTCAAACTGCAGCACAGTACTTCTGGCATCCTCTGACTCAGTACAGATGCTACAAACCTTCCCTACTGCTGTGTTGCTCTGCTCCAAAAACAGAGAGAAAGCTGGGCTCTCGGCAGATGATCAGAAGGAAAAGGATATTGGGCCCCAGGTGTAGAACTGGCTTTGCCCCAGGTCCTTCAGCACTTGCCTTCTGTGCCCCCTTGTGCTTTCCTTTTTAATAGATACAGCCAGTTTCTGAAGGAGCTCAGTGCTGAGTTGATGAGTGCCCTCAGTTGTTCCGTCTCTTGCCCAGGGCTCTACTTCCACGCTGGGTCTTAAAAATGGTGGGAACTGAGGATCCGTCTGCTCCGTGTGAGCTGTCTCCCACAACTGCCAAGGTCCTGTTACTCAGAGTTGATTCACCAGCACTGTCAGAAGTGGTGCTCCCTTCCCCCTGAAATGTTAGCAGTCACACACACAGATTTTAGGTGACAACTACCGTGACTCACAAATGACAGTGACGGTTGTTAGTAGCTCCTGAGCCTTCTCAGATGCTAAAGCTTGAGAAGGCTATTCACCGTGATTTACCTTCTCAGACTCTAAAACGTGGAGCAATGTCAGAAAAAGACATTGTATTTTAAATACATAGCTTTTCTGGAATATTTTGTGTGTGTAGGCAAGTTCTTACTCCCTTGGCAGTTCAGAATGAAATTGTACTGACTGCCCTAAAAAATTTGCACTGCCCCTTCATATGCTGTGTGCTTAAACAGCAGCTTTAATCCTGCACCAGGGCCTGTCCAGTTTCTGTCACAAGGACTGTAATTGCATGAAAATAGTAAAGCACAAAAGCATGATATACTGCATACATTTAAAAATAAACATGGAAACGGTTGTTAACTCACTAGTTAAAATACAGACCTAAATGCCAAGAAACCAGATGCTACCTAATTTGACAGTGACCCCTTGATTGTGTATGTAACTGTAGATCACTGTGATTGAAATTATTATTGTTACTGTTATTTTGCTGCCTGTACTATTTTAGTACCCACATAACCTATGTAAGAAGGATCTTGTAGCTGCAAAGTAGGCACACCCTTTCACCAAAGAATTTACATCAGGGGCAAATTAGTTTCCGTGGAATAGAAAAACCAATCTTACATGAAGCTAGCTACTTCTCCTTTTTTTTTTCACTTTAGTTTCTCCCTTTTAGTTTATGCATATTCAAAAGATCCATCCAGTTCCAGCATTTTTTTTAATTTCAGATATATCTCTGTCAAGTTGTAAAATAAAAAAGCAAAGCACCAAGCTGTGCATTCGAAAATTGAAATTAAGCTTCTCTTCCATTTTACAGTTAGATCTAGCAGATCTCATTATGCTGGGATTTATCTGAAAGATGTTTTACCAGACTTCACTAAGCCATTAGCCATTCTCCATCCTAGAAATTTGAATCCTTGCTAGACATAGAATTACAGCTTAAGATAAACTGATTATCCTCATAATATGAATCCTACTTAACAAAATAGCAGTGTCTCATATGTAAATGCAATCTAAAATTTAGCATCCAACAAAGGTCGTTAGAGAGATGCAACTTTAAATCAAGAAATGTTATTATTCACCTAAAAATGCAATAAAATAAAACAAATACTGGTGTTCTAACAGTAGGAGCTGAATATATAAACATTCACCACTAAACTCTTACAAAACACTACTTTTTAAATGGTTTTAGCAATCTCTTTTTACAATGAGATTATTTAGAAATGGACTGTTATAACAATGAATGCTCACAATATCCCTCTCGTTTAGGTAAACAATATTATCTGCAGCTTCCAGATGGAGAAAATGAACATAGTTCTTATGTGTCCAGTCTCGAGCAACAATGAAGTGGAAGGGCCAGGATTAGCAGAGGGGAGTTCTATATAAACGATGTCCTTGTCATTTATCCTGCAGTCATCAGCATAATACATAAATAGTTGCCTGCCAAGTTCAGGATGCCACGGAGCCTTATGAAGTGGGTAGATGATATAGGTGAGATTCTCAGGATAACAATCTGGTTCCTTCAAATCCAGACTCCAGATTTCACCCTAAGTATGAAGAGCTTTGTATTTTACACTAAGTAGCTATTTTAGATTAGCATCCCTCATAAACAGGTTTCTGGAAAAGGACCAAATGGCACTTTTGGTTTTTAAGCAGGCTTTACACTTCAAACTCATCAGGAACTCCACCAAAACCAGTAGAAATATACAGTCTGAATTATACAATTCCAACTGGTTTTCTGAGGAAAAGAGGTTTCCATGCTCATTACTGTGCAATATCAACCATGCTCATTACTGTTGAATATCAACCAAACTTGACACAGAGATCTCAAAAATAAGGCCCCTCCTATGTCTTGTGAAAATGAGCAGCCAGGAGCCATCAGCTGAGGAGAAGGGTGCGGTATCAGCTCACACAGACAGGGAGAGACTCTACAATACCCAATATGAAAAAAGATTCAGCTGGTTCCAGCACTCATAGATCTAGCTGGTTGCTTCTAGAGTAAATACTTCTACTTTATAAAACAGTTCCATGTAGTAGCAGTGAAAGTGATATAAACCAGAAATCTGCACATACATACCTGATGCATATAAAACAATGTGTCAGCACAGGCTGAACACAATACTTTGAAATCAGCACTGCTGTAACTCTGAACTGGGATGACAATCTTGATATGAGCAAAGCAAGCATGATCACATTGAAAGGGTTTTTCTTTCAAATGTGTAGATAAAATCTTTCTTCTGAAATAAAGAAGAAGTTCATATCAGCAAGACACAATATCACTATCGGGTTACTAGAAGCAGTCAGGAAGAGCTATGCTGAATTACAGGTTGATTCAACCCCAGACAGGAGGCCACAGCAACTGAGCATCAGAACAGCACTACTCATGAAAAAGATCTTCAAAACTGCTGAAACCAGCACACAGTAAAAGCATTAACAATTGAAATTGCCTTCAGCCAAACTACTGTTTAGTGCTGTGTTGGCTTTTTGTAGAGTCATTGTGTTCACTGTTTATTTACAATCCGCTATGTTTTTAAAGCAATGATACAGTATTGCACTTAATGAATATGCCAAAATCCTGCTGCCAGGAATTGGCTTTAGCTTAGCCAAGCAAGCAGAATTCAAACGAGCCTAAAAACATGGGCTCAAGAAACAATACGTTTTTCAGAGGAGAGTTTTTTTGTGAATAAAGCTGTTTTGAGAATACGAATCAAACTTTATGGACACTGTGTTGTCCGATTTTCATGCCAGCTGCTTACTGCCATCTAACTGATTATTTTTATCAGTATTACCTATAGGTTATCCTCCAGCTAATTAAATTGCAAATAGCTTTTCTTTCCCATGGTTAATCACTGGGCAGCAACTGCAAAGGCCTACAGGCCACTGACACTGGTCTTTTGTACTCTCGAGCTGCAAGGAAGATTGTCTAAATTAAACATAAAGGCTGTTGGCTGAATTTATAACATTTCAGTTGCTCATTAACAGAGCACTCCTTTGAAGCTGCTGATTAAAAACTTTCTTCAGGGAATATTCTAGCATTCTGTCTGCATGCAGTTCTTTTTCTCATAGGTATTTGTGCACTGAAATAAGAACAAGGGACCTGTCAGTAACTACCAAACAACTTACTACCTGACTTCTGAAGGTTTTTATCAGAAACATAAATGAAGGAGTTTGGATAGTTCATAACAACACTTTTTCAAGAAGAACAAGCCAAACAAAAGATTCAGCCTGACGCAGTAAGGAAATTTCAATAGGAAATTCCTGTGGTTAAGTTCATCTGATTTAGCAAAACATAGGTTTCTCCTTGCCTTTTACCAGGCTCACTACAGAACAAGGATCTTACAAATTAGTCCTTTTTTATTACTTTTGTTGGCATTCTATACAAGTGTCATTTCCGTACCTTGCTTTGACTATAACCACATACAGATGCATTGTTTTATATCATTATTCTGATTTGATGGTGGATGACTTCCCAAAACTCCAACATTTATTTCAACCTTTTGCTTGTTTTAAGAAAAGGTCACTTTAGAAAAATATTTTCTCCAGAAAATAATTAAAAGGTCACTCAAGTCTCGAGTATAATTCAATAGAAATTAACACAGTTAGTGAAAAATTAAATTAATGCAATTACAGAAAATATTGGAATTTGGCACCTGATCAGGCAGCCAAGACAGCCACCATTCTTTGATTCTGTGATTCATTCTTCCTCTGTTCAGACACTGTTCAGGTAGCAATGCTGTGAGCAGCTTTTCTTAACAATCTATGGAAGGAGAGTAGATTTTCCATTACAGAAAAAATGCTGTTAATGTTACTTGTCACAGCTTATAATATAGTAAATGTACAGTTACATGCTATTCTAATATCCAGATAACTTGAGTTTTCTCTTTTATCTCCTCCCTTAAACCCTGTTTTCTCAATCTCTAATCCCTATAATCTCAGTAATGCTTAAGTAAGCATTAGCAAACACAAACTACAGACCATGTAGTTTTATACAGATATTAATACAGTGTGAGTATAGACTTACCCAAAATAGTCATTGATCCAGGGCAGTTTTTGTTTAGCTACACAGTTCCCGGTTGCAGTTTTACTGTGGAAGCATTCAAATTTACAGCTCTATCCAGCTTCTCAGCCGGTTTTATAGCCTGGACTGACTGCCATGATGTTGTAGACTCCTCAGGGTCCATGATGCTATTGTGAACTGGCCAAATTCAAGTCCTGGCTCGTCTCTGTGTGCTGTAGGCCTGCCTTGTGCTCATGTATTAAGGTGGTGTCACTCATCACACGTAACTTCAGCTGTATAAAACTAGTTCTCCACACTCTCTCAATACTCAGTAGAGGGAAACAGGCACCACCAAAATGTGGGTTATCCATTGTACTCTGGACACCTCTCTTAGGATAATTACTAAGAAATCTCTCCTGGTGATTGTAGAGGAACGAATAACTAGTTCAGCAGACTAAAGATACCCAAATTCTAGGCAGCTACCTTCAGGCAAAACAAATCTTACCCTGAGCTTCAGGCTAGTGGCTCATCCCAGGCTTCCCTTATCTAAAGATCAGATCCATATAATTTATTAAATTATTAGAGGATATTACATGGATTATAAATGTATTTACTCAAGGGCACAACAAGATGAACTTACATTCTGTAAAGGCCTCCAGTGTTTTTGTGCAACAACCTGGAAATTCTGCAGCAACTTTACTTAAAATTAAATACTGAGTTTTCATCATTAATTAAATACAAATAAAGCAATCACTTGAGTATCTTTGTGTTATTTATCTTTACATTACAATAAATTTATTTTTTGATGCTTGCACATATTCAGGGTTCAAGCAACTGCATTTTGTGCTGATTTTTGTGAAATGAATAATCACACTGTAGAAGTTATTAAGGGAAAAGCTAGGGGTGTTGACAGATGGCTGGCAAAGAGAAAGTTGGGGATTTTATAACCTGAGAAGCCAGCAGAAGGAGTTTGGGAATGTGGCATAACATTGTTTGGATATCTCTGCTCACATAGGCAGCTAACTTGCTAAAGTTGATATTTAAACTTCAAGTTAACAATCTGATTGCACTGAGTTTAGTGGTACATATCACTGAAGACCTTTTTTCAGATTGATTTCAGATTCACTGGCCTTTTTTTATAGTTCTCTGAAGAAAACAATTTCTGGAGCTTCTCAAACCCACTGTGGTCTATATCCCAGATTGATGCCTTTCTCAAATCCTATTACAGCCCAGAGTGCCAGACCTGCCATTTTTTGTGGGAGACGGCTGCTTTTGCTGGTCATTTTCTTCCCTACCACTTTTCTGCATTTTTCTACTAACTTCCAGATGTTTGGCAGCTAGTGCAGAGCAGCAACTCCAAGCGGGCTGCCAAACACCTACTAATCCCAGACCTTGTGCATGCACAGGTTTTCTCTGTATTTGATGCGCACTGTGATTCTTCTTCTTCACAAAAGCCACGCAGCTCAAGCCACATATGCTTAGAAAATCATCAGGTTTGCAATGCAAGAATCTCAGTGCATACGTGTTAATGAGTTGGTCTGTAGTCAAGCAGTAAGTTTGAGATGTCCCGAACACATTCAAATTGAGGCACATGCATAAAGATCCAGTATGCCTTAAACACATTTCCTTCCACATTTGCCTCTAGAACTTCAGATACTGACTGAGAGGCATGAGAGTACCTGTGTACCTCTGGAATATATATTTCTTCTTTGGAAATCCCAATTAAGTAAGCGTATAAGGAGGAACTAGGTTAATATGAGAGGTTTAAGAGATCTACCTAAGAGGCATTTTCAAACATGGCACAGCCTTCATAGCAGATGAGCTGCAGTATGTCAAACAAAAGAAGGTTTGGAATAGGAATCCAAGTCACAACTACTAAGTAGATTCAACAGAATTAGGGGATGGACAGTTACTCTCTAGCTAGTTATCGCATTGATGGTATTGCATAGTGGCTGCACTACTTTAAGCATTAGCCAGAATCTCATGTGTTTCTGACTATGGCTATCAGTCATCCTGCTAGTCTATTAATGCTGGCAGATCTACTTTTTGTACTATATGTAGTGTATTTATTTTATCCTGAAACAATTTTCCCCAGTCAGGTATAAAAAATAAACCCAGAAAGCTTCAGAATCTACTGCCAGCTGCACAGTGCACAAATCTCACAGCTTTTCCTTTTGACTTTCCCTTTTTTTTTTTTTTCTGTGATAATCCATATTTTCCAGTCTTGGCTTTCTACCAGTGAAATTATTTACATCTCATATTTTCTTTTTTAATTACAAATTAAGCACTAGGAGTAATTTTTAGTATAGTTATAATTGATCAGAAGGGATTTATTGAGCAACTCTAAACTCCCCAAAGCCTCTTGAAACTATTCTTTTTACAATTTTTCAAAGTTTTCAGCAGCCTCTGGATAAATACAAGAAAGAATATGTGGTATTTACATGCAATTTTCTTATCATCCATGTAAGGCCCTCATACATTTCTCAGAAAAGTATTGATTGACTCTCTCTGCCTGCATAAAATCTACCCCAAATCATGTATATTTGAACAAGGAAACCCCATCTATACAGTTTGCAATAAAGCACCAGGAACTATGCACGTAGTTAAGATTTGCTATCTGATCTTTGCAGGCAAAGACTCTAAAGGCCTGAATCAAAGTTCAGCACAGTCAATGAGACACTCCAATTAAATTCAAAGTACCTGCTTTTAAACAGACAACTTGACTTGCATGAGATGGTGGCTGACACTCACAGCAGAACATGGAATGAATGGAATGGAATGGAATGGAATGGAATATTTCAGTTGGAAGGGACCTACAGTGATCACCCAGTCCAACTGCCTGACCACTTCAGGGCTGACCAAAGGTTAAAGCATGTTGTTAAGGGCATTGTCCAAATGCCTCTTAAACATTGACAGGCTTGGAGCATCAACCACCTCTCTGGGAAGCCTGTTCCAGTGTTTGACCATCCTCTTGGTAAAGAAATGCTTCCTAATGTCTCTTTTTTTACCTCCTTGCTTTGACTTCTGCAAATGCTTGTGTATGTTGCCTTGCTTTGATTTGTAAGTTAGAGAAGGGAATAAGACTTCCAGATAGAAAAGGGAAAGAACAGATAAAGACAATTTAGATAAATTAAACGTTCTACATTTCATCAGCCTGATATAGCTCCCTAAACCATTCTCTACTAGTTCTCAGAAGTAACTGCTTCATTCCCTCTCTAAGTAAGGAACATGTAAGTTAAACAAGAACGGAAATGGTCAGGCATGCAAATGGAAAAAAGGGAGAATCCAAGACTCAGGAATTCAGGAAAGGCAGTTCTTTGCCTTTTAGTTCCGTTTGCCAAATAATAGAAAAAAATAAAGTATTCCTAAGCATCTATAAAATAGCAAAGTGGAGATTATCAAGAAGATGGAGGCAGGGTCTTCAAAAGGCTGTATGGTGGGAGAATGACAGACAATGGGCATAAGTTGAAATAAGAGAGGTTCAAACTGGATTTAAAGGAAAACATTTTCACCATAAGGCAGTCAAGCCATGGAACTGGCTGCCTAGAGAGCTTGTGAAGTCTACACTCTTGCAGGTTTTCAAAATCCAACAGGATAAAGTCTGATCTGAACTCATAGCTGACCCTGGTTTGAGCAGGGGGTTGGACTAGAGGCCTCCTAAGGTCCCTTTCAAACTAAATTATCCTGTAATCCTATGGTGATAAGTAACAGGTAATGTGGTTTTACCAGAAAACAACCTATTAGAAGCAACATTCCAGAACTGGGACATAGGCCTTGCATATTAAGGAGAAGCAATAGATGCTTCATATCTTGACTATAATGAGGGTCTTAACCTGGTCTTGCAGGAAGCATGCATGGCTAGCTAAGGAAATACTCTGGATCTATCTAGGGGCCAGATTCAATTTTCCTTGAAAATTCTCCCATCTCACGTCCCATTCCCTTTTGTCTTCTCCTGAGGGCCACATAGAAGTGGGCAGGGAGTGGTCATGGCATGCATGAATTGTGCTAGTTCTGCCCCATGACACCTTCATGAGGGGTGCCTGGCCTTTCCTTAGGAGACAGGAAAGTGAATCTGTCACTTAATGCAGTGGACTAAGTGGTAAGAGTGCACAACTACGTCACGTCATAGGATAAACATCAGAATAAAAAATGGTAAAAACCACAGAAGTGGTCTGAAAAAAACAGGATGTTGTTGAAGATGGAAGGATGTAAGGTATTATTTTTAAGACTCATCAGCTGTACAGGAGATGATGGAGGGGTAAGCAGCACACCCCTCAGAAAAGCATCGAGGGGTAGTGTTGCATCATAAACTGAACAAGCCAGTGCTGTCATACTGTTGTAAAATAAGCAGACTTCACACTGGGGTGTATAAACAGCTCTATAAAAGATACATGAAGCAAGGCTCTGTTCAAATCAGGACTGATAAGACCTCAGCTGGAGTACAACATCCATTTTTGGGCATCTTACTTGAAGAAGGACCTATAAAGAAACCACAGTAGAGCCATGTCATTTTCAGAGGTATAGAAAATGTGACCCATGAGGTAAGATTGAAAGAATTCATTTGTTTAGTCTAGCAATGAGAGGATTGAGGGAAGATGTGATATCTGTTCTCAAACACATAAAAACTATTGCAGAGATACAAACTGTTCTTCGTGTCAGCTTGATATGGCATGAAGTAATAGCCTTAAATTGCAGCTTGAAGATTTAAGTTAAATTTTACAAAAAGCTTTTGAACTATAAGAAATGTTATGCAGTAGCTCACTCTGGAGAGGTTTGAAGAATCATCATGACTGCAAATTTTCAAGGTCAGGTTGAACAAATATCTGTCAGGAGCTGATTAGATAGAGTGGATTCTGCTCTGAAGCAAGAGGATGAACTGGAAAACCCTTTCAGATCTCTTTTTTAATCATGTCTAGAGAAGCAACTCCATTGTCCTCATTACTAAATTGGCATGAAAAAGGAGGAAAAAATGTACCAGTGTCACCTCTCCAAGTTTTCTTAAATTATGCCAAGTTTTTTTTTTTCCTATTTGTTAAATCTCAGTATTGTTTTATCTAGAATTAGGTAAAAGAACAGTACAGCATACATAAAACTGGCAAATTATTGAGGTTGTTCAATTCTGTGTTTTGTAAATACTTTTTTAACTTCAATCACATGAGCAGCTGGGATAGAAAAACCCTTTGATTTGTAATTGCTCGTTTTGTTTAAATAACAGAAATGGCAGGGATAAGAGAAGAACCCCTTGTTTAGCTTTATATGTGCTGGAGAACACCCCTTGCAATTGCTCTGTAAATCACTGTTTTGTCTAGGTCTTTTTACACTGACTTTCTAAGCTCCCCAAAGTTCTCCTAGTGACACAGGTACACAGACATCAAGATTTGGTGTCCTTTCAGCTAGGCTTGAAAACATGCTCCCAATCTAACTTCTTCATTTCAACTCTAAAGAAACTTTCTCTTATTTTTGTAGAGGTCCTGGTAAAACTAGGGGAAATCCCACTTGAAACTTCCAGTACTTCTATGATTAAACATAAATAGCGGAGTTAAACATCAGTAAGAGAACACCAGTTGCTCACTTCATTTGCTACAAAGAAGCAAGTCACTTGTTCTTTATCTACCCCAAAATCCATAGAAGTTGTGGTTTCGAAAAGCTTCTATCCCAAGAAGCAGGAAGCTTAGAAGCAATCTTTTTTTTTTTTCCATTTTAGAGGTAGTTTTATCCTCTGCTTATGTTGTTTAAGTACTTTTAATAACAATTCTATTTTATTATTTAACACCATTATTTTGTTATCTGACTCCAAAAGCATTTTCTATGGAAGAAGCTAACCACTGTGCAACATTGTGCTGTATGCTTGAGTCATTTATTGTTACTATATTTTGAAGAAAAAACTATCTATACCAGAATACTTAAAGAAGCATCAGTCATTTCCCAAGTTATTTATAACATACATGATAATTACATTCCCTTTAAAAAAGACAATGGCACTTTTGTAGCTTTGTTACTTTCATAGAGTTCACATTGTCAATAAACCACCATCAACAATTATTTATGCATTTTAAGTAACAGTTGTGCAGTTCTGCTCTAGTGTTGCCAAAACTAAAAAACTCTGTTCAGATGCATCTGTTTTCCAGTGACATCTATGCTTGCTTTCTTTCATTTATTCAGTGAACCAGCTGTGTTGACTGATTTCTGAGAAATCAAGTTCACTCCCAGAATAATTCCATTGTAGTCAATTTAGTTGCAGAGAGGACCAATTTGACCCATGGAGCTCAGTATATTGTAGAAGGTCATACAGCCTGTCAGTAGCTCAGACAGGATTTAAATAGAGGATCCTCCTGAATCCCAATTCAAATGAGCCTCTTTTGACATCATCATCATGTCTACACATTCAGAGTGACATTTTGTCAAATGCCACTTGGAGCATTGCTCATCTGCTGGCATACCAAAAAGTGACCTTCATGGCTTTAGTCACATGCCTTCATTCTTTATTTCCATTTATTTATAACTCTCTCCTCTGTTCAGTGACAGCTGTTAAAACCAAAGCGGATTTCCTTTCCCTCTTCCTCCCGGGAGCTGTGGATGAAGAAGAGGTTTCAGACTCATTTCAGGAAGGCGGTAGCAGGGTACTGAGGTCAGCCTGGGAACCCAGCAGTTTCCATTAGTGCCAGAGCAGCAGCTTAGCATCTGAAAGCAGCTTCATGTAGCACATAGCATGCCTGCATGGGGTGCTGACAGTTACAGTAATACTCCAGTTATGAAAGATCCTCACTGAATGTGGTGGTTTGGACTATGGAATTTCTTGAAGCCCCTTCTAGCCCTGTATTTCTATGATGCTTGTATAATAAAGCTACACAAACAGTTTGTGCAGGCAAGGAAAAGGATGGCCCATGACTCTGAATATCTACAAGCAATCACAAGGAAGCTCTGGCTTACCTTATTGCTATACACCTTTCTTATTCATGACTACTTCCCTATAGTAACTTTACAAGATTTAAAAAGTCTTTTTTTTTTTTCTTGTTTTCCTTTTCATAATGTATTTTTCATTGTAATCTAAAAACTAACTTACCTGAAATTATGCAGAAGTTCTCATTTACAATACCACCAGCATTATCTCATTTTAACCAGGTTTCTTGTGAAACCATGCTCGGTGCCTTTCTGTCAAACTAATCTGCCAATTTCAATGATATTTGAAACAAGGAAAGAAATTTAAAGGGCTTTCTGTGGATTCGGATATCTTAGAGCATTTCCCAGTTTCTCAGTAAAGGTGGGCAACTCAAGCTACACCCCAGTTCACACTGTGAAGAAACCTGGGTACATACCTGTCCTTTTCCCTGCAGCCTGGTTTTCATAGAAAGTAAACATTAAAAACCTGTGTTTGATGGGATCTAAATGATGCTCCAAAGGCATCTGTTCTGGTCAGTCAAGGGACCAAGGCCTCGGAGCACATAATAGTACACCCCTGAAGTAAGTCTAATACAGCCCAAAGTAATTCAGTTCCTAAAATCTTCTTTAACACTAGTATCTGGATATAGGAAGGAGACTCAAATTAGTTCCCTGAGTATGGCAAAGGTAGGTAGAACACAGCAGCCTGTATTATCTTAGCATGAGCCAGTTGGCAGTGGGCATGTGCACTTGCTGGCCAGTCTGCCTGCACATATGGCTAACTGGATTAACCACAGCACACACTGTCTCTTGCCCAAACATATGTCATGGAAAGCATGGAGAGAAGTGGGCTCGGATTATTGCACTGGGAGGGTGAAAGTACAGAGCAGTGAATAAAAATGAACAGGATACCAAGCTTGCTTAGTTTCTTTCTGAAAAAGCCTGTTTATATATGATTTTATGTTTCTATGTGGCTTTGTCTTTCCCTATGTGCTCTGAGAGTATATGAGTAAACAGTGGCCCCAGTTCTTCCATGACTATCACTGGTTTTATTCTGCATTGTTGTCAGAGGTATTACGACTTTAAACTCAAAAATGAGACAGATAGTGAATTCAAAGAAGTTGTTCCAATCCTAGGATCTCTGAATGGGTATGTCACTGTTTAGAAGGAAATAAATGTCTATGAACCTCCAATATAGTCTAAGACTTCAAAGGTGTTATGTTCAAACATGAGAAGGAAGAGACAATTTTAACACTCTGCAGCTTTATAGACAGCTTTTATAAAGCATGTAGAATAAATGGTTGGACTGACTGTCACACTCCCATGATCAGCTCATCGCTATTGGTGCACCCCCAAAATCATCCTGAGAGCAACCTATTTGGGATACTGCTGGTGAGAACTCAGGCCTGTGATCACTATCAGCATTCTCTTCAGGCAGTCTAGATACTCCTTCTGCAGATGTACGCAGCCTGGAACACCCTCAGCCAGCATATTTTCACCATGAAGTTCGTAAGAGTATATTCTTCCATACTCTCATAACATGCCTCCTTCCTTTCCTACACATTTGCATCTTGTCCCTCTCTGAGCAGTTTGTAGTACTGCCAGTGCAGTAGCCCTCTCATTTTGCAGGCTGATCATATGCCAAACAAGGAAGTGGTGTCTTGGCAGGATGAATTTTCCTCCCATATTCCAGAGGACGCACAACAGGCACTTTCTGCCGAAGGGCTACATTGACAGCCATGAAGGCAGTCAGATGATCTTAAAGACCCACTGAGACCCAGCATTGGGGTTGTCAGATGATGCGTTCTGCCCCACAGTAACCCACTTGCTCTGTGGTGAATAAAAGCACAGAGCTAGAGCCAAATACTTCTTAGAGACACAAAAAGTGAAACCACAGAGATATAAATGGCATGAGAATAAAGATCATTACATATACAGACAGCGATCTTGTCATACCCGAAATTAAACTAGAGGGTATAGTTAAGATCTTAGCAATGCACATGGGTCGAGGCAATCCCAAGCACAAATACAGGCTGGGTGATGCGTGGACTGAGAGCAGCCCTGTGGAGAAGGACTTGGGGGTACTGGTGGATGAAAAACTGAACATAAGCCAGCAATGCGCACTCGCAGCACGGAAAGCCAATCGCATCCCTGGCTGCATCAGAAGAAGCGTAACCAGCAGGTTGAGGGAAGTGATTCTGCCCCTCTGCTCTACTCTGGTGAGACCCCACCTGGAGTATTGCGTTCAGCCTTGGGGCCCCGAGCATAAGAAAGACATGGACCTGCTTTAGCTGATCCAGAGGAGGGCCACGAAGATGATCAGAGGGCTGGAGCACCTCTCCTATGAAGACTGAGAGAGTTGGGGTTGTTCAGCCTGGAGAAGAGAAGGCTCCAGGGAGACCTTATAGCAGCCTTCCAGTACTTAAAGGGGGCCCACAGGAAAGATGGGCAGGGACTCTTTAACAGGGAGTGTAGTGAAAGGACAAGGGGTAATGGCTTTAAAGTGAAAGAGGGTAGATTTAGATTAGATGTAAGGAAGAAGTTCTTCACTGTGAGGGTGGTCAAGGCACTGGAACGGGTTGCCCAGAGAGGCTGTGGATGCCCCATCCCTGGAAGTGTTCAAGGCCAGGTTGGATGGGGCTTTGAGCAACCTGGTCTAGTGGAAGGTGTCCCTGCCCACGGCAGGGGGATTGGAACTAGATGGTCTTTAAGTTCCCTTCCAGTCCAAACCATTCCATGATTCTATGAACAGCCAACATTCACATTCAAGCCATGGCACTATGCATAAGAAATGCTCCCTTAAATAAAGTATAGTCACAAACTCAATCCATTTTAATATCAGTCTAAAATGATTGTTAGAGGGACAGTTTTCAGTAATGCATTTAGACACAAAGGAACAGTTTGTCATCATCTTGCCTGAAATGAAAGCAGCACAATGTTCTACAATTTTTAATTCACAATTAAAAGTCCAGACACTCATAACAACCTAACTGTGTTAGGAGCTAGCCTACATATTCTTATGTTTTTCTCCTCTGTACATCCGGAATCTCTTTTTCCTGTTTATTAAACCTGTTACTGTATCTTGTGCCCAATTACAAATTCAGTTGCAAAAGGACAAGGATTTTTCTTTCTGCACAGCACCACTCACAAGGGAATCTGGATCTGATCAGGCCTTTTAGACACTGTAATTGAATTTCCTAGATAAATTTTAAATATAGTAATTTTGCAAAATGTTATGCAATATTCCAATACATTATCCAGTACTGACTGTAACAGCATCATCTCATGGTAGTGCTTGTTCACAATGACACTGCCAAGATTCACCAATCTTGGAAACAAATGTAACAACTTTATTTTCCCCTGAGATACATGGTTAAATCTCAAAATCAGATGTTGTCTAAGGCTAGATGCATTCCTGTAAACTATGGCCTGGGTCTGGACGTTGCCACACTTTAATAACCATGAAATTGCTAGCAAGGTTGCTAACTCAGTTTTGACTCATGCCAACGAGCATTCTCCCAGATAGTGCCCAAGCATGCTTCAGGGATTAGTGTGGGCTAGGGAAGACTTTCAACAGCAATTTTGATTCAGCCAACTGCTCTTCAGGGCTAGGAAGGTTCATCTGTATGAAAATACATGCATTGTAGAATTTGGTGTCAGGGCTGGAGAATGCTCCTGTTACTAGTATAGCACAGCCTAAATGTCTCCCCCAGTTTTGTCCCCTAAGTAGAAGTTAAAGACATACCAGCTAGGCATCAGAGAGTATTTCACATAATATTTAGAAGCACATTTTGTTTTGTTTTAACTGTAGTTCATAAGTTCCTTCTCTGTAGTCCTAAACATTGCCAAATTCTTTATCATGTAAGAGGTTTGGATTTGTAATGGTAAATGTAACATTTACAGTCATTTCATTAAGTATTGTATATCGATTACATATCAATTTTGTAACTAAGGCAATTCAATGTTTTGATTAAACACTACTGTGAAGCGTTTTGTACCTATATGTGTGTATATATATAAATACATTAGCTGGTTGTGTAACCCTCTTTCACAGGGTAACTTAATATCCAACATGATTTGAAAGTCTGCTTGCCTCTGCCTACAACAGGTGCCAAATAATTTCTCTCCAAAACAGTGTGGATACCATAAGGGTGGTCTCTTCTCCACACTGTAATTAGAAAGGCTAGGCTAGGCTTTTTGATTATGTCCCAATATGGGCCAGTTTTGCCAGAGAGGCTTTTACTAGCCTAGTAGAATTTCTTTTGGTGCAAAATTTCTACACTAGTAAAAATTTCAGTATAGCTAATATTAGAGTGGTGAAAAACTTCTTTGCTAGGGTAGTTTATTTCACTGAGAGATCCAGCACAAACTGTTCCAGCAAGTGTGCTTTTTTTACTGCCATAAACTGCATCTGCACTGCAACATTTAACATTGCCTAGTATATAGCAAGCCTAAGCCTAAAGGGATTTTGGACTATGACTTGGTATTCTAAGATGGAGCGAGAGATGGTACAACATTTTTTATTTTTTTATCTAGGAGGATTTTCAATCAAGTTAAGACAGCTCAGTTATAAAGCTATAAAATTTTTAACTATAAGAATTCCTACTTTTTCCTACTTTAGATTGTGCTTCAGTTACTGCCCGAGACAATGAGTATCTTGCTTTGACACAGCTTATGTCAACCGACTAAACTAAACTTTGTGAAGAAGATATTAATTCTGCACTTTAGAGATCTAAAAAAAATATACTGATAAACTTCAGTTGCATAGGAGGTTAAACTCTTCATCAAAAGAAGTTTTATAATCAAGTTAGTTGAGCTGTCCTGCCCATGATTAATGCATACACTATCACCAAGGGAAAGACACTACTGGAGATACAATTCATTAAATACTAACTGCGATTCTAATTAAGATATAGGTTGTTATATTAAGCAGATTAAGCTATGTTAAGGAACTTATCCTTCCGAGTGGTTAATGAAATGATACACCCCCAAAACTTATTCAGTAGAACAGCTGTTAAATTTCACTGTGAGAAAATAAAATACACTGATCCCAAAATAACCTCACTTTGCTATCCCTCAGTATCTGTGCCTCTCTGAGGTAGAAAGAAGCTCCCAAATCTTTTTTATTTCCATATATAGTGGACAATATATAGGGCCAGTCTGAGTAGTAAAAATGCCAGGAATGCATGCCACTGAAGAAAATAAAATTATTAAAACTCCCTTTCTTAAGACTAGGTGTCAAGCAAAAAACTCTTACCTCATGCACAGATGGCTGGAACCTTCCCATTTGTTAGTAACTTCTGGCCTCCAATTCCTGCAGGATCCTAACATCAGTCCTCTAAGCTATTAGCACGTCTAGGGTGTATTAAGAGTCAGAAAGATCTCTGTTCTGGGTTTACACAACTATTTGAGCACAGATGTCCCATTGGGACTTTTCCTGAGTTTAAATGTGTTTGTGTGCATTGAAAGATCAAAACCTACCAAAGCAGCAAGACTAGACTGAGATCTTAGTTGGCTCATGGGAATACTGAAACAGGAAACTAGTTTAAAATACTGGTTCTGTTGAAGAGCACCTCTGAAGTTGAAGTTTCTCATGTCGTGCACACTGGCATGGCAGAGCAGGTAATAGGTGCTGATATACACTTCTAGTGGTGTCAGAAATTACTTGAACCACCACGTAATTCTTCACCAGTTGTTACACCAGAAAAGAGATGTTTCTCTTTCAAATTGAAAACTCCATGCTGCACAGACACCAGTTGTCTGCACTTACCGCCTCCGAATGTTGACATCTGTATTTGTAATACAGACAAAATACATTTACTAAAGCAGAGCCTCCTGAACTGTGGCTTTTGCAGCGCTGGTGACGTACAAACTACTTTCAAATGACATGTGGAGGCAGGTCTGCCTACCAGGAGATATTCAGCTGAAGTATAGGATGAGCATCCCAAATATGCTACTGTTGGCAATCAGTTACTACCAGCCTAGAGGCGCTTACCTGGTGGCTTACAGAAATTTCTATACATAGGCACTAATCATTACTAACTGTTAATGGTGATTAATCAGAGCTGTGGAGAGCAGCTTTATCATCTAACTCATTTAGTAGGTCTTAGAGTCCATAAAGTAACAGTAGAAATAACTTCAATCAATATCGATTTGTGTTTAACAATGTATAAGTAAAAGTCATTGCTACTACAAGGCCAGCTTAGCATTAGACATACTGATAGGAGATGAAATGATCAGGAAATGTCAGGTGAGAAGAGCCAGAAGTAAGAAATAAATCAGGATTTTCCACCGGCAAAGGTCAGCAAATCTGCCTGACCATAAGCAACTAATACATGTCTTCCTCATACAGAACAAGATAATTTAGTAGTATTACCCTTCCTTTACCTTACAGAGACTAAGAGAATGATAGATTAATGATAGGAAGGGTAAGGCTCGTATTTCTAGCTTCCCAAGACCTACCTTGAGAACTTGGCCTCTGAATACAGGTAAGATTTCTTCACCAATAAAGTGGACATCCATTCCTGAGCATCAAGATAACATGTACATAAATGCATTATCAGAGCTCCAGATAGTCTTAGACTTCATATTGCTGCTGTATATATATATTATTTTTTCATATCACAGCTGCATAGCTTTGTCCTTTACCTTCCACTGTATTTTGTGCTTAAGGAGGTAAGGAAAGAATAAAACCATACATATTTATTTCTGAGAACCTAGTTTCTCTGGATTGGGTGCCTGAAAATCCCTCAATTCCCAGCCCATCGGCTGGAGTCGCGCGTGAACTACTCACAGGTGTAAACAGGGTGTGAGGCGATGGCTGTAATCCAGCACGTGAAGAAATTTGGGCATGAGATTTAACTTCCTGACGTAGGGGGAATGGCCACGGGAATACAGGGGCCTGCGAGCTGGGCTGTTCTGCGGGGGGGGTCGGTCGCTGACAGCCACGAGTGGCCTCACCTCCCGTGAGTGCCGGTACCCCCCGGCGATGGCGGCACCGCCTCAGGTTCCTGAGGAAACCGAGTCTAGGAAACTTTTCACGGCAGCACCAGGTGGTCGGAGCATGCTCGTACTCCCAAATGGGACCGCGGGCAGCGTTTAGCAGCCATCGGAGTCCGCCAGGAGCAGAACCAGAACCCAGTGCTTCCTTTTCCCCGGTACCGACGAGCAGCCCGGCCTCCAGCGGCAGCGACGCGCCGGCAGCCCTGACGCTGCCCCGCCACGGCTGCAGGCCCGGGGGCGTCCGGCCGCCACGGCTCCCTCAGCGCCGGCTCCCCCCC